>NC_135953.1:106685939-106985939 GCF_053455715.1 Rhinoraja longicauda
TTTGGTGCACATCCCTCCAAACCTGTCCTATCCATGTACCTACCTGTCTAACTGTTTCTTAAATGATGGGAGAGTCCCTGCCTCAACCACCTCCTCTGGCAGCTTGTTCCATATATCCACCACCCTCCGTGTGAAAAAGTTACCCCTCAGATTCCTATTAAATCTTTTCCCCTTCACCTTAAAACCTATGTCCTTTGGGTGTCGGTGTAGGTGAATATAAAATTCTGCAGACAGGAAAGAAAATAGGCAACTCATGTGCTCCATAAAGCATGTTAGAAGTGTTTGGAAGTGAGACAATAATAGAGGCATACTAAATGTGTCCATCCACTGCAAAGCCAATGGGATATTGATTTAATCTCCATGTCATGATAATTCACAGTTGAACTGATAGTGATTGTGAAATAATGCAAGTGGGCAAGGAGCAAGAAGCATATTCAAGCATTGGAAGTGGTGTAGAAACAAGCTATTTGTGTAATTCTAATTGTCAAGGTTTGAATTATGAGGTAAATACAGAGTCTTGGATTCTGATAAATCATTGTTGAAAGGGAGAGGTGCTGCCAAGGGAACCAGAACATCTCAGTTTAAAGTAACATTAAATTGTGGGAGTAAAACAAAAGGGAAGTGCTCTCAAGCTAATAATGTGTAAATGGAGGATTGATAGCAAGATTTTTTTTCCAAAACAACCATATAGAGCACTTGCCAAAAGCACAATGAGCCAATTGACTTTGAACTACTGCAATCTTTGTATTGAAGACACTCCATGGCCAAGGAGCTCAAATATTTAAATTCAGCACATTAAAATAGGGTGGTATATTTACTAAAACATAAGAAATTGGAGCTGGAGTAGTCCATCAAGGAAGGCCATTCGAAGCCAGGACAATATGTGGAAAACATTTGTGCTGTCCATTGCGACCTCAATGTTCCAGTAGGATCTTTTTTATGCCAGGACTCTGTTCAGTATTTTAAAGTGTTCTACATGGTTTCTCAAGCTGACCCTGCCATGCAATAGGATCATGGTTCGTCTAATCTTGCCTTCTCTTTCCTGCTTATTCCCTACAATGCTTAATTACCCCACAGAACAAAAAGATTTCAATGGTGTCAATATTTCCACACACAGCCACATATTTCCATATGGTAAATGGAAATGCAGCACATGTGGGTGACAACTAGTGGAGCTGCTACCTCACAGCACTAGAAACCCGGCTTCTACCCGTGACCATATGGGTTTCCTCCAGGTGCTCTGGTTTCCTCCCACATCCCAAAGATATGTGGGTTTGTAAGTTTATTCACTTTTGTAAATTGTCCCAAGTGTGTAGGGGGTGGATGAGAAAATGGGATAACATAGAACTTGTGTGAAGGTATGATCGGTGGTTAGCTTTGACTCGCTGGGCCAAAAGGCCTGTTTCCATTCTGTATCTTTCAATCAATCAAGATATTATAGTAACTTTAAACCATTAATCTGTTTTGCACTGTTGACCTAGATAATGGGATAACTGCTCTTCAAATGGGGCAATGGAATTGTGCATGCAAAGCTGACTAGGGAGCACAAGAGGCTTCAACTTAACATTAAGTTCATATGAAAGAATGCAGTTTTGACAATATCCTTTCCTGAAATGTCTACCTTCACTACATGCTTTGTGCTAGATATGGTTCACCCTGGGGACTCAATGGCAGGAGAATAGCTCTAAAGGGTCAACTCATGGGATGCTAAACTTTCAGGAACCTGCAGTTCATTGAAAACCCATTCTAACTGATATGGAATGTAATGATCAATGGCAGAACTTGGAGAAAACAAAAGGAAAATTACTATGCCTGCTTAAATCAGAAACAAACTAAATACTGGAGAACCTTGGCAAGGTTCTGTAATGGTTACCATTTCAGGTCACCGACTTGCATATGAGCTTGGGGAATACTTTGGACCGAAGCGCCACAATAGATTGTATTTCTCTTTTTGTTGTTGTATTTCAAATGGACAAATCTGTATCAGATCTCAAATATCTGTGTTGCCCTTGCCCAGTGGAATTCTCTGCCACAGAGGGCAGTGGAAGCCAAATCACTGGATGGATTTAAGAGAGAGTTAGATAGAGTTAGGGGGCTAGTGGAATCAAGGGATATGGGGAGAAGGCAGGCACGGGTTATTGATTGTGGACGATCAGCCATGATCACAATGAATGGCGGTGCTGGCTCGAAGGGCCGAATGGCCTCCTCCTGCACCTATTTTCTATGTTTTAACAACAACAGAGCTTTATTTGTCATTCGGTACCAAGGTACCGAACGAAACTACATAGCAGTCACACACAAAAAAGAACACAAGACACATGACCCCAACACATAACGTCCATCACAGTGACTCCAAACACCCCCTCACTGTGATGGAGGCAACAAAACTTCCACTCTCTTTCCCACGCCCACGGACAGACAGCTCGTCCCCGACCGACCCGCACAGTCCCCGCAAGGGGATGGAAGTCCCCGCGGCCGAGTCGCACCGGGCGCTGAGACGTCTCGCGGCCGAACCGGGCAGTGGAAGGCCCCGCGACCGAGCCGTGCGCAGCTAAGTCCCACAGCCGAGTCGCACCGGGCGATGTTAGGCCCCGCGGCCGAGCCGCACCGGGCGATGGAAGGCCCCGCGGCCAAGCCGCACCGGGCGATGTTAAGTCCAGCGGCCGAGCCGCACCAGCGATGAAAAGTCCCGCGGCCGAGCCGCGCCGGGCGATGTTAGGCCCCGTGGCCCGGGCACTGTTAAGTCCAGCGGCCGAGCCGCACCAGTGATGTTAGGCCCCGCGGCCGAGCCGCACGGGGCACTGTTAAGTCCAGCGGCCGAGCCGCACCAGCGATGTTAGGCCCCGCGGCCGAGCCGCACCGGGCACTGTTAAGTCCCGCGGCCGAGCCGCACCAGCGATGTTAGGCCCCGCGGCCGAGCCGCACCGGGCGATGGAAGGCCCCGCGGCCAAGCCGCATCGGGCACTGTTAAGTCCAGCGGCCGAGCAGCGCCGGGCGATGTTAAGTCCAGCGGCCGAGCCGCACCGGGCGATGTTAGGGCCCACGGCCGAGCCGCACCGGGCACAGTTAAGTCCCGTGGCCGAGCCGCACCAGCGATGTTAAGAACCGCGGCCGCGCCGCACCCCGCGCCGTGAGGAAGAGACCTAAAAGAGAAAGGTTTCCCCCACCCCCCCACCCCCCCACCCACACCACCACCACCCCCCACCCCCCCACCCACACCACCACCACCCCCCACACATACACAACCAAAAAAAAAAAAACAACAAAAAAAACCATCCCAACACCGACACACAACAAAAAAAAAGGGAAAAAAGACGAACAGACTGCTAGCGAGCCGCAGCCGTTAGGAGCCGCCACTTCCACTTTGCCCAAGGTTTATTCCAGTATGCAAATTACTGGAAACACAAGAAACTGCAGCTGCTGGAATCTTGAGGAAAACACAAAGTGCTGGAGGAAGTCAATGGGTCAGTCAGCATCTGGGGAGGGAATGGCTGTTAGGACCCTTTTACAGACTGCAAATTATTGGGCAGTATTAGCAAAGAGAGGGATGTTTTGACAAACTGAATATGAAGGTTTAACGTAAAACCATATCCTTTGCAGACAAGAGCCCTATCAAAGGTAAATAGTTTGATGACACCAAGTATAAAACATTAGCAAATGGTTGATAAGGTTTTAGTTTAGATTTAGGTTTATTATTGTCATGTGTTCCGAGATACAGTGAAAGGCTTATTTTGCATGGTATCCAATCAGATCAGATAATACTATACATTAATACAATCGTCAAACTCATCTACAATAGGTAGAGCAATGGGGAAGATACAGAGTGCAGAATATAGTTCTCAGCTACTGGAAATATAAATGTGGTTGTTAAACTAAAAAGGGCCTGTTTCCATGCTGTATCTCTCAACCCAACTAAACGTAACTAAATAATACACTGCCAGTAACAAGTTTTGGAGCAATCGGTTAGTATTACAAAAAAACTGTGCACTTAGAAGCAGCAACTCTGCAAAAGCTACATATTAGAAAAATCTAGGCTAAAATGCTTTCAGTAATTTGCATCAGCCAACTCTGGCAGTGTTTTATTCTTAAATGGGTTACAGTGAAAGAAATGCATCCTGTCAGATAAAAAATTCCCCTGACATTTTCAACCACATAAGTCATTGTCTGGAACACTGCAAGATGTTATAATAGGATGTAGTGCACCTCTAACATAGATTCGACATCAAGACTCTGACACATCACTAAATCCCTGTTACCTCAGCGCCTGTGGCTCGGAGAAATTCCCTCATTGAAATGAATGATCTGGATTATCCTGGCTTATCCTGGACCTGGCCCACTGCCTGGATGCACCTCCATTGCCAGCAAGTCCGTTCTTCAGGTGGGGAGGGTCGAACAAACTGACTGGCAGGCTGGAGCTGAAAAATCTCATCAAGCGTCTTCCGGGACCTAACCCCTGGAACAGCACGGCAGTCCATGACAGCTCCCTGGCTGTGCAAGGAATTGCTTTTTTCAAACACCTTTTAAATGTCCTCACAGTCAGAAATATTTAAAAACAAAACAATTCCAATCGATTTCAACAGTTTTTTTAAAAAGTATCGAAATGGTTTTTGAAAATGTAACTAAAGGTTTGAACTCTAATGAATAATTTTGAACATCAAACTAGAGTAAAATTAAGTAAATATTTCCAGAACATAGCTGCATGCGTCTGTTCTCACAGCATTGGTAACCCTACTCAATGGCGTATCTAGGGTACGGCAGGTATGGCACGTGCCCTGGGCACCACTTGAATGGGGGCGCCACAGAGCATTTTCTATTCACTCCAGCTGCTCGCCTTATGGTTGGCCCGCGCCACCCGCTTTCCCCTTAGATACAGGTGTGGGCCGCTGATTGGCCATTGGCCAGGCCCGGGGGGGGGGGGGGCACAGTGAGTGGCAGCATGGCAGTGCACTCCCGGGGAGCCCAGAAAACGTGGCAGTGGAGGAATATTTAAACCGCTGTCAGAGGATCTCTAGACAAATAACTGTGCTGAAAACAATATAGATATGAACAAAAGAAATAGCAGAGTAAACAGCAGCACCCTGGACATGCAGATTGGACTAGTGACAGGGGAGGGAAACCGCTGACCACTCCAACATAACAAATTAATTTGACATTCATGTGTTCTTGTAAATCTTTCATTTGCTCCATTGAGTCCGGCGACTTGGGTGAAAAAGATCATTGCAACTTGTTTTTGCCCGTTATGAATTTGCGATTTTCTTTCTTATCAAGACGTGTCTGTTTTTTCCCCTGGTGCAATGCTGCTTTTCGCCTAGCTCTCTTTTAAAACTTTTTTTTAAAAATGTTTGTGTGATTTTCAAATGCAAAAGTGCAGTAAGAAAAACCGATCTGTGTGTTGAATTATGAAGTGAATGAGTGATTCACTGGGTTGTAAAACATCACAACAATTCTAGTGAAAGGGTATTGTAACTGGGTTTGTTCGCCCCTTCACCTCCCCCAGTCGACATTAATAGTATATAAATTAGTGGAAATCTTTCCCATTAAGTGCATTAAGTGCGTAATGTTAAATGCAACGGTTCTCAGTTGCATTTAACATTACGTCAGCCAATTAAAGTATGATTGCAAAACATAAAAATAGTCATTCTAAAATTACAGCACTACAAATTCCACCGCATCAGTGTGTTAAGTAGTAATTCGAGATAGCAAACGTGTCTGTGTTGCTTGACTTGTATTTTTGAGCTGATATTATGGTAAAGTTATCTAAAAGATGGGTGTCAGGTGTTTGGACTGGGGCACAATTTCAGTGCTTGCCATAGGCGCTATTTTCCATAGATACGCCTCTGACCCTACTGACTATGCTGTAGGTTTGCCATGTCTATAGCAGCTCTCTCTGGTATAGGGCCAGAGGGGTCAGATGCAGACTGCACCAAGCCCCCTTTTCTCAGCAAGAATGAGAATCTGAGAAATAAAAGCTGGCTGAGGCTATTTTTCCTGTCGTATCTGCTCCACCATTCAGTAAGATCACAATTCAGGGCAGCACTGTGGCGCAGCGGTAAAGTTGCTGCCTTCCTGTGCCAGGAACCTGGATTCGATCCTAACCAAGGGTGCTGTCTGTACAGAGTTTGTACGTTCTCCCCATGACCAGCATGGCTTTTCTCTGGGTGCTCCGATTTCCTCCTACACTCCAAAGACATACATGTTTGTAGGTTAATTGGCTTTGGTAAAAATTACAAATTGTCCCTAGTGTGTGTGTGTGTGTCGGATAGTGTTATTGTGCGGGGATCGCTGGTTGGCGTGGTCCTGATGGGCCAAAGGGCCTGTTTGTGCGCTGTACCTCTAAACTAAAATAAACTAAACTACATTGACAACATTTTTAACTACAGAGCTAACTTGCAATGCAAACTCCATATATTTTGAAAGTCATAAAGTGCTGGAGTCACACTACGGGTCAGGCAGCATCTCTTCAAAAGGGTCCCGACCCAAAACGTCACCTATCCATGTTCTCCAGTTATGCTGCCTGCATCGCTGAGTTACTCTAACACTTTGTACCTTTTTTTCATAAACCAGCATCTGTATTTCCTTGTTTCTCCAGATATTTTGATTTCTGTAATATTTAAAAATGTACAGTTTTTTTAATACACTCGGTATCCAAGACTCCAAAGACGTATTGGGTGGCCGAATTTCAAGGATTCTTCATACTTTAGTTTCTTCTGATCTTTGTTCTGGATAGATGAACCCTCATTTTGAGACTGTGTCCCGGTTCTTTGGAAATGAACACTGCATCTTCATGGGTGAGATTACCTGTCATTCTTCTACTATCAACCAAATATTAGTTATTGATTAGTACGGGTGTCAGGGGTTATATTTATTCAATTTCCCTGCTATTTTATGGCTCCCTATTCTATTTTTTTTCTTTCTCTCAGGAAACAACCCATATCGCTAATATATTGATTTTGGGTGTGTTTACTGAGGCTCTTGTAGATTGTCTTATTTCATCATTAGCCTACTCCAATATACTATTTTCTCTTTCCTATCAATGACTTGGTTTTCTTTTGCTAAATTCTGACACTTTCTCAATCTTCAGACTTTTTCTTGGCAACATTATCAGACTTTTTCTTCCATCCAACTTCTTTTGAAAATCAAGACACGGCTAAATTTTCCCTGCTTTTTTAGACGCCTTGAAAGAATGCATGTTATTTGTTTACAAGTTGCAGAATGTAGAACAGCGCATACAGGAAGAGGCCCTTTGGCCCACAAAGTATGTGCTGACTATGATGCTAATTAAAAATAAACTCATCTGTTTGCGCTTAGTCTATATATCTCTCCATCGCCTGCCTGTTTATGTGCCTGTCTAAATTTCTCTTAAAGGTTGTTATCATATCTGCTTTCACCACCTCTGCTAGCAGTAGGTTCTGGGCATCGACAACTCTCAGTTAAAAAAAAACTTGCCCCGCACATCTCTTTTAAACTTTCCCCTACTCACCTTAAAGCTATGCCCTCTAGTATTTCACATTTCCATCCTGGGAAAAAGACTTTGACCGTCCACCCTATCATTGCCTCTTGTAATTTTATATACTTGTATCAGGTCTCCTATCAGCCTCTGACACTCGAGAGAAATCAATCCAAGTTTGCCCACCTCTGCACATAGCTGCCACTCTCCAATTCAAACAACAATTTGTTGAAAAAAGCCCAACGGTCTCGACCCAATACAGAGTCTATCCAGGTTCTCTAGTGATGCTGCCCAATGCACTGACTTACTCCAGCACTATGTCTTTTTTTCTAAGCCAGTAGCTGCAGTTCCATGTGCCAATAATTTGCTGAACCTCTTTTGTGCACTCTGCAAAGCCTACACATCCTTCTTGTAATAGAGCACTCAGTACTCCACATGTGACCGAACAAAGTTTTTTACAGCTGCCACATGACTTTCCATCTTTTATATTCAATGATCTGACCAATAAAGGCAAGTTTCCTTATGCCTTATTTACTACCCTTTCTACTTGTGTTGCCACTTTCAAGAAGCTATGGACTTGCACCCTATGATCCTACTGTGCATCACCTTTGGGTCCTGCTGTTTACTGTATGCTGTTCTCTTATGTTTGACCAGTCAAAGTGCAACACCTCATATTTATCCAGACTAAACTCCATTTGCCATTTCACCTATTGTTCCATGAACTCTGTCCTGTCATACCCTGTGAAAACCTTCCTCACTAATTACAATACCACCATTTTTGTGTTATCTGCAAACTTGCTAATCAGTCCATGTATATTTACAGCCCCAGGAAAATGTTCTTAACCCTGGCACTGGCAAGTAGCACAGTCTTCAGAACTCACATTTGCACCTGAGGAGAATATTCCCCCTAACCATACTCTCCCCTGTTACCACTGCATTTGTCTTCACACTCCCAGATACAATGGGCCCTAAGGTGCAATAGTCATTTTGTTCATTGTCCATGCAGTCGCTGTTGTCATCTACACGTTTGCAAGAACTTCATACTTATTGGAAAATTGCAAGAGTTGCGGCTCTTGCAACCTTCAGGGTCTCACACGTGGTCTTGCTCTCCTGTCCATTTTGATTGACCAACTGTATGGAAACTGTCTCAATGAACAGTGTTCTGAGAACTTTTCCCCCTCCCTCCTAGGCAGATCGATGCACCAACACTTTAACTCTGCCAGTAATTTCCTCAGGCCACCTATGCTTAGTTTTAGTTTAGTTTAGTTTAGTTTTGTTTATTGTCATGTGTACCAAGGTACAGTGAAAAGCTTTTGGTGCTTACTGCAGCAATAGGCGCCATTGATCCCAGAACTTTCCATCAACCTGCATGGGCTGCAACCTAGCACATCACCTACCCCGTCTCAAAATTATTTATTTAATTTAATCAATTTCCTTAATTCTGTCACCTCGAGTGCAATGGCTGAGGCTCCTGCAACAGCCTTATTGATCCTCACTCACATTTCTTCAAGGAGGATCTTAACAAACACTTGAATCACCAAGACATAAAAGGACACATACATTATGCAGTAAGATAGGATTAGTGTAGATAGGTACAATGCATGGCATGGACATCATGGGTCAAAATGCCAGTTTTAATGTGGTACATCTCTGACTCCATGGCTCTCAATTACCACTATAAGTTAATAGTGATGGATCAAAGAATAAGACGCACTGGCATCTGATTCTTCAGTATGTCTGGAAGATCTTATGACCATATGTTGGTAGAGATTTGTGATTTCCCGAGGTTTGAATAGCTGACAGCCGTCAATTCCTTTCAAAGCCATTGGCCAATAGTCAGCACAATTTGGGCTATTGCACGTAGTTGCAGATACTGGCCACTTGATGTCAGCACGGAGCAGATTTATACAGAGGTGATTTATTTTTCATGTTAGATGTGTCTAAGAAATTATCACTGCCTTTTGTAAAGGTGTCGCTTAAATGCATTGCCCTGTTTAGTATACCTGGGGTTGGAATTCAGAAAAGATGCCAATAGCTAAAGTCTCCTGATTATCCTATTAAAGACATAGTCAGCACTTCTGTGGCAGCCACCTCCTCTGAAGGTTAAGATTCAAGAGAGTCAAGAGTGCTTTATTGCCACATGTCCCAGATAAAACAATTAAATTCTTACTTGCAGCAGCACAACAAAGTATGTAAACATAGTACACTGGAAACAATATAATAAACGAGAGAGAGAAAAAAAAAGTTCAGCGTGTGTGTATATACACATACTCACAAATACACACACACACACACACACACACACACACACACACACACACACACACACACACACACACACACACACACACACACACACACACACACACACACACACACACACACACATATATATATATATATATATCCTAGTAGTCATCATTGACTAAAGATCTGACTGGATAAGAGAAATATAGTATCTTATACTTATAATAACATAAAATGAGATAGTTTAGCCCATCAGTTCCATGCTGGTTCCCATTCTCCTTCTCCCTCATATTTTCCAGTGCTTCTGCAACTTAGATGCTCCCACACATGTCCATCACCTCCCTTTTGATTCCTATATCAGTGTACTCTGGGGATAATTTACAGTAGGCAAGTAACCTACCGGCACATTTTTGAGATGAGCACCCCGAGCAAATCCATACAGTCAGAGGCAGAATGTGCAAACTTTTGTACGTCAAACGTATGAGAGACGCATGCACTTGCTCGAGTTTACAAGGATAAGGGGGTTTCTTAATGAAATCTACCAAATAATGAAAGATCTAGATAGATTGGTTGTGGAGAAGATGTTTCCAGTAGTGGATCTAAACCAGAGGGCACAACCTCAGAGTAAAAGCACATACCTGTAAAATGGCAGAGGAGGAATTTCTTTATGGTGGTGAATCTGTGGAATTCATCTCCACAGACGCAGGTGGAGGTCAAGTCATTGGGTATCTTTAAAGCAGAGATTGATAGGTTCTTGATTAGTAAAGGTGTCAAAAGTTACAGAGAGTAGGCTGGAGAATGGGTTTGAGAGGGAAAAATACATCAGCCATGGTACAGACTCGATGGACCGAACGCTCTAATTTGGCTTATATGTCTTATGGTCTTATGGACTGCACCCAAGACCAGGATGGAGCCCAGTTTTCCACAGCTCTGTAATAGTAACACTAGCTGTGGTACCACCATTGCACCCCAGATATGGTATAATTTCTGCAGCTAGGTGTTCTGAGGCAAATATCTCACTGTTTGATTCCACTATCGACATCGCAAGGTCAGGAGTGGTCCGAAACTCTCAGCTTTGGCATGGATGTCTGTAACTCCAACAACACATAACAACTCATTACGTATGAACGTTGACTTCTCCAACTTCAGATAGCTCCTCTGACCCTCCCTTCCCCTCCTCCTTCCCAGATCTCCCTCTATCTTCCTGTCTCCACCTATATCCTTCCTTTGTCCCACCCCCGACATCAGTCTGAAGAAAGGTCTCGACCCGAAACGTCACCCATTCCTTCTCTCCCGAGATGCTCCCGCGATTTGTGAATAAATCGATTTGTACCAGCATCTGCAGTTATTTTCTTATACAACTCATTACACTATTGGAGGATTTTAACTTTTCGAATATTGACGGGATTTGGTGTAGAGTAAGGAGCTTAGATGGGATTGCATTTATCAAGTGTGTCAAAGATAGTTTTTGAGACAATATGTAGGGAGTCCTACGAGAGATGGGGTTATACCTGATATTGTCTTTGGAAATGATACCAGACAGGTGAAGTCATATGCCACGTTTGATAAATAATAGCTGGAACGTTATGTTGCAACTTTGTAAAATATTGGCTCGGCTGAATTTGGAGTATTGTGTATAATTTGGGTTGGTACACTATAGGAAAGGTGTAATTTATTGTAGAAAATACAGGGGAGATTAACCAGAATGTAACCAGATTGGAGGATTTCAGTTATGGGAAAAGATTGGACAGGCTGGACTTGTTTTCTCTGGAGTGATGGAAGCAGAAGGGATAGGAGTAAAATTAGGCCATTCAGCCCAACAAGTCTACTCTGCCATTCAATCATGGCTGATCTATCTCTCACTCCTAACCCCATATCAGTGTAGATGGGGAGAAAGTTTGGCATGGATGTGATGGGCCAGAGGGCATGGTTTTGAGCTGCTCTACTCTATGACTCGACTTTCCAGGATGCAACAATCTTGTCATTTGACTTTTCATCCGGTACCCTGTATATTCACTGCCTTCATTACTGGTGCACTGTGACAGCAGAGTGCCCCTTCTGCAACAGTGGCAAACAAACAAACAGTGGGAAATCATTGTTGCATTTTATGAGAATACCTACCAAACTTGCAATCTCATTGCCTAAAGTAAGAAAGGAGCATAGGAACACAGCTAAATTCTGGTCCCTTTAAGTCTCAGACTATCATGATTGGAAATACATCAAAAATGTCTTAGAATTTTCAGTCCGAATGTTACGTGTGCTAATCTTGTTTCCTCTCATATTCCAAACCTATTCAGGTTGATAGGTTAATTGGCCATCAAAAATTATCCCTAGTGTTTGGCTAGAATCTGGGGAAAACTGATGGGAATATAGAGAGGATAAATTTGAACCAATGCAAGGTGAGGATAAATGGGTGTTTTGATGGTCACTGCAGACTTGTTAAACCAATGGTAGACACAAAATGCTGGAGTAACTCAGCGGGACAGGCAGCATCTCTGGAGAGAAGGAATGGGTGACGTTTCGGGTCGGGACCCTTCTTCAGACTGATGTCAGGGGAGTGGGCAGTACAGAGATAAAATGTATTCTGAGACAGTAAGAGTGGTGGGAGAACTGGGAAGAGGGAGGGGATGGAGGGAGAGGGAAAGCAAGGGCTACTTGAAGTTAGAGAAGTCAATGGGCCTGTTTCCATGCTGCATAACTTTATGACTTTTAGTTTGGTGATCCCATGGAGACAGATGAATAGGACTGCAGCATATGCACCAGCTATAAAGCTGAGTGGCAGACACTATGGTGTACCCACACACACCTTCGCAATGCACTGCTCAGTAAGTCATTCAATGATCCTGAGCTCAGGGCAAGAGTGCTTCCACATCTGACGAATGTGCTGATCTGACTACTTTGGCAATGGTTCTCCTCAGAACCACCAGCCAGTTATTCCAGCTCTGAAAAAGATCTGAAGAAGGGTCTCGACCCGAAACGTCACCCATTCCTTCTCTCCCGAGATGCTGCCTGACCTGCTGAGTTACTCCAGCATTTTGTGAAAAAGTCTGAAGAAGGGTCTCGACCCGAAACGTCACCCATTCCTTCTCTCCCGAGATGCTGCCTGACCTGCTGAGTTACTCCAGCATTTTGTGAATAAATCGATTTGTACCAGCATCTGCAGTTATTTTCTTATATTCCAGCTCAACGTTTTATTTCAAACTTCTTTTCCTTCTTATATATATATATACAGCCGGAAACAGGCCTTTTCGGCCCTCCAAGTCCGTGCCGCCCAGCGATCCCCGTACATTAACACTATCCTACACCCACTAGGGACAATTTTTACATTTACATTTACATCTTCTCCCTGTTCTTGTCTGGTGGAAGATACAGAAGGTTGAAAGCACGCACCACCAGACTCAGGAGCAGCTTCTTTCCTTCCGTTATCAGGCTTCTTGAATGGTCCTTCCATAAGCTAGGGTACTGTTCGAATCACCTCTACCCTCATCATCATCATCATATATATACAGCCGGAAACAGGCCTTTTCGGCCCTCCAAGTCCGTGCCGCCCAGCGATCCCCGTACATTTACACTATCCTACACCCACTAGGGACAATTTTTACATTTACCCAGCCAATTAACCTACAAACCTGTACGTCTTTGGAGTGTGGGAGGAAACCGAAGATCTCGGAGAAAACCCACGCAGGTCACGGGGAGAACGTACAAACTCCTTACAGTGCAGCACCCGTAGTCAGGATCGAACCTGAGTCTCCGGCGCTGCATTCGCTGTAAAGCAGCAACTCTACCGCTGCGCTACCGTGCCGCCCTATTGAGGACATTCGGCTTTGTCATTGAAATCGACAAACTTCAATGCTGAGAACTATATTCTGCGCTCTGTATGTAGCCATTTGCCCCATCCATTGTACTTGAGTTTGAACTGGTTGTATCTATGTATGGTATATCTGATCTGTTCTGATAGCATGCAAAACAAAGCTTTTCACCGGGGCCTTAGTACATGTGATAATAATAAACCTGAACCAAAACATTACCAGCTGCACTGAGGAGCCTAAAGCACGTTAAGACCAGTTTGGCATGTTTGATTTCTGGGACATGATCTTTTGGGTTTCATTGATGAAACAATGACCCTAAAGTTTGTTTGGGAAGTCTTTGTTTTCCACTGATAATTTTCATGTGAATGTCATTCATGTCATTGCTGTGAATGTCATTCATGCAGAAATCACATTTTCATTCCTTTTGCATATGGCTTTCCAAATGTATGTTTAGATTACTGACCAATTGTTGGATATGTCAGCCAATGACATTACAATGAAGACAGACACAAAATGCTGGAGTAACTCAGCGGGTCAGGCGGCATCTCTGGAGAAAAGGAAATAGGTGACGTTTCGGGTCGAGACCGTTCTTCATCCTGCCGGATGACATTACAATGATAACCATGTATATAAATGTTAATAAGTAAATCTAACTTTAAAAGTGCCCAAACTGTTCACACTGGTTTCAATTTAATTACTCTTTGTAGAGATTGAAAGATTTTACACGTCTTTGATGATCAGAAATACTCGATTTTGCTAAATATTTTGGACAAATGAAGAAAACATCCCAAACTCAACCAAAAAATAAAACCCCTATTCATTGAAGTTTCCTGGAGAGAAAATAAAATGTAACTGTGGCCCAAAAAGATGGAGGAAATTTGGAGGCCGAGGGAGGAGTTGGCTGCGCCTAACGGCTGCGGATCTCTGGCAGTCTGTTTGTCTTTTTTTCTTTTTTTTTGTTTGTGTCGGTGTTGGGATGGTTTTTGTTTCTGTTTTTGGCTGTGTGTGTGTGGGGGGGGGTGGTGGGGGTGTGGGGGTGTGGGGGTGTGGGGGTGTGGGGGGGGGTGGGGCGGGGGAAACCTTTCTTTTATTAGGTCTCTTCCCCGGGGCGCAGCTCGCCCGCGGGGCCTTCCATCGCCCGGCGCGGCTCGGCCGCTGGACTTAACATCGCCGGCGTGGCTCGGCCGCGGGACGTTTCAGTGCCCGGTGCGGCTCGGCCGCGGGACGTTTCAGTGCCCGGTGCGGCTCGGCTGCGGGACTTAACATCGCCGGCGCGGCTCGGCTGCGGGACTTATCATCGCCGGCGCGGCTCGGCTGCGGGACGTTTCAGTGCCCGGTGCGGCTCGGCTGCGGGACGTTTCAGTGCCCGGTGCGGCTCGGCTGCGGGACGTTTCAGTGCCCGGTGCGGCTCGGCTGCGGGACGTTTCAGTGCCCGGTGCGGCTCGGCTGCGGGACGTTTCAGTGCCCGGTGCGGCTCGGCTGCGGGACGTTTCAGTGCCCGGTGCGGCTCGGCTGCGGGACGTTTCAGTGCCCGGCGCGGCTCGGCTGCAGGACTTAACATCGCCGGCGCGGCTCGGCCGCGGGACGTTTCAGTGCCCGGTGCAGCTCGGCCGCGGAACGTTTCGGTGCCCGGTGTGGCTCGGCCACTGGACTTAACATCGCCCGGTGCGGCCGCGGGACGTTTCAGTGCCCGGGGCTGCTCGGCCGGGGGGCCTTCCATCCCCTTGCGGGGGCTGTGCGTGTCGGTTGCCTCGGTAGGGGTCGAGCTGTCTGTCCGTGGGTGCGGGGGGAGGAGAGGGGAAGTTTTGTTGCATCCATCACAGTGAGGGGGTGTTTGGAGTCACTGTGATGGATGTTTGTGTTGGGGTCGTGTGTCCTGTGTTCTTTTCTTTTTTTGCTGTGACTGCTGAAATTTCGTTCGGTGTTGTGCCGAGTGACAATAAAGTTTTGTTATGTTATGTTATGTTATGTTATGTTATGTTATGTTATGTTATGTTATGTTATGTTATGTTATGTTATGTTATGTTATGTTATGTTATGGATCAGGTAAAATGAGGATAGACTGGGCGAAGAAAAGATAATAATATTTGGTATTTGAAGAAGGGGGCGTATACATTGGCTCATAATATAATAACTGAAATGCCTACTCGGCAAGATTATTTCTGAGACAATAAGGGAAACAATCTACCATGTTACCTGAAGGCACTATTTCTGCAGCACACTTTGATGCTAAATAGACACTGAGACGTCCCGATGTGGCGAGGACAAGCCAGACTCAGTGACCGTTCCGCCAAACTCTTGTGCTTGGTCCACCAAGGCCTACTGGATCTCCTGGTTGCTAATCTTCCCATTCCCATAATGACCTTTTCAGTACTGGGCCACCCTAATTGCCAATGTGAGGCCACATACAAGCTGGAGGAACAGCACCTCATGTTCCACTTGGGCAGCTTATAATCCCTTGGTATGAACACTAAATTCTTCAATTTTAGGACCCCGCTCAATTGTCCTTCCTCCTCTTTGTGCCCAACCATATACATACTAATTTCCACCACTATGCTGTCCCCCTGCACTGTTTCCTGCCCCATCCCTTCCCATCTCCTTCCACCTATATTCCTTCCTCTGGCTTTATATTTCACACCTCGTCCCTCCTTATCTGACACCCTTTTTCTCCTTTTCATCGCTGGCCTTTGTCCACCAATATTCCAATATACCTTCCCGCCTTTCACCTTTTTCCGCCTATCACTTGGCAGGCTTAGATCGCCCCCTCCCACATCCATTTTCCAGCTTTCTGCCCCCAACCACAATCACTGAAGAAAGGTCCCGACCGGAAGCATCACCTATCCGTATCCTCCAAAAGCCCGTGTCCTCCAGAGATGCAGCCTGACCCATTGAATTATTCAATCACTTGGGGCGCACAGTGATGCAGTGGGCGAGTTGCTGCCTTACAGAACCAAACACCCTGGTTCGATCCTGACAAGAGGTTCTGTCTGTACGGAGTATGTAAATTCTCCTTCTAACCGCATGGGTTTTCTCCGGATGCTCCGGTTTCTTCCCACACTCGAAAGACGTACACATTTGTTGGTAAATTGGCTTTGGTAAAATTGTAAATTGTTCCTAATGTGTCAGGTAGTGCTGGTGTCCTACACATGATTGGGGTGATCACTGGTCGGTGAGGACTTGGAGGGCCAAAGGGCCTGTTTCCCTGCTGTATCTCCAAAGTCTGAAGTAACTTTGTGTGTGTTTTTTTAGGGAAAGATTAGGTCTTGAGTTCCAATGTTAGATTAGCCATTCACACAAGACACCATCTTAGTAAAGGAGCTCATGCTTAAAATATCCCTAAGGATTGTGAAAGAGTTGCTTAACATTTAAGTTGTCTGCAAGTGCTTATTAAAGGGTCTGTGGAGTATTTTGATAGCTGGCAATTCATTAAGCAGCTTTTCTTAAGAGCAACCAGCTGAGCAAGAGTAATTCCTGAGGTTTTCCAGAGCTACCGAAAGCCATCTGCAACTTTTACTGTTCACATGTTGCTGGAGGTTTGATCCTGGATATTCTCAAGGAAGCAGCTGAAGACCTGTGGTAACTTGTTGGAAATCACATGGGACCTACAGGGATGTACGGTCATGAAGATGACGTTTGTCACCCGGAGTACCGATTGACTTGGTAATGGAAAGGAACGAGTTGGTGAAACCAGGCAGAGAAACACCAACTGCTGAACGAGAGGAAGATCGGAGGGCAAGGTGGAGTCCCTACACTCCAGGGTTCAGGGCATTCCTTGCACCCTCCCACTCGGGTTACTGTGCCCAAGCCTTTAAATACCTTCTCTCTTGATCCAATGCTGAACCAGTCAATGCACTCAACACTTTCATTTGAAATAAGCTATGTATACTGCTCTAAGAAAATTATTTTCTTTTTATCAATACTGTGTGCTAAAATGCCCATTTTAGTTTAGTTTAGTTTAATTTAGAGATACAGCGCAGAAACAGGCCCACCTCAACGGGTCAGGCAGCATCTCTGAAGAACACAAATAGGAGGCATTTCAGATCAGGACCCTACTTCAGATTGAGTTTAGACTTAAGACTTTAGAGATACAGCGCAGAAACAGGCCCTTTGGCCTACTGAATCTGCACTGCCAATGATCAATTTTACCAAAGCCAATTAACCTACAACCTGTATGTCTTTAGTTTGAGAGAGGAAACCGGAGTAGCTGGAGAAAACCTTCGTGGTCACAGGAAAAGCGTACAAACTCCATATAGACAACACGCGTATACAGGATCGAACCCATGTCTGTAAGGCAGCAACCCTACCACTCAGCCACTGTGCCGCCCCACATTGATTGACACAAAGTGCCGAAGTAACACAGCAGGTCAGGTGGCATCTCTGCAGAGCATGGATACGTAACATTTCGGGTTGGGACCCTTCTTCAGTAGAATCCTGACCTGAAACGTTACATATTCATGTTCTCCAGATAGGCCGCCTGGCTCGCTGAGATACTGCAAAATCTTGTGTCTTTTTTAGCAAGTAATCACAGTGGGGATAAGCTTTGGGCAGAGGAAAATGTGAACCATCCTTGTATCTGCTGAAGGAGTGCTTCGCTTTGCATCTCCACAATGATGATCAAAATACTTAAAAGGTTCCCACCTGGGGTCTCTAGGCATAATGTCTATAATGCCAAAAGGTTGCAATGGTCTCCCCTCTACAGCAGCTACTGATGGCAAAAGACAGACCATAATATATATTAACAAAGACGTATACGTTTGTGGGCAAATTGGCTTTGGTAAAATTGTAAAATGCCCCTAGTGTGCAGGATAGTGCTAGTGTACGGGGTGATCGCTGGTCAGCGCGGACTTGGTGGGCCAAAGGGCTTGTTTCCACACTGTATCTCTAAAGTCTAAAGTCTGGTCTAAACTAATCTCCCTCTCCCTCTCCCTCTCCCTCTCCCTCTCTCCCTCTCCCTCTCCCCCTCCCTCTCCCCCTCCCTCCCTCCCTCCCTCCCTCCCTCCCTCCCTCCCTCCCTCCCTCCCTCCCTCCCTCCCTCCCTCCCTCCCTCCCTCCCTCCCTCCCTCCCTCCCTCCCCCTCCCTCCCTCCCTCCCCCTCCCCTCTCTCTCTCTCTCTCTCTCTCTCTCTCTCTCTCTCTCTCTCTCTCTCTCTCTCTCTCTCTCTCTCTCTCTCTCTCTCTCTCTCTCTCTCTCTCTCTCTCTCTCTTCTCTTTCTTTCTCTCTCTCTCTCTCTTTCTCTTTCTCTCTCTTTCTCTTTCTCTCTCTCTTTCTCTCTCTCTCTCTCCCCCTCCCCCCTTCTTGGGGAAAGGTCATAAATGCAGGATGGGCAGGGGAAGTTGGGCTTCATAGGTGATTTCAACTACATGTCCATCCAGTCCAGCTTTCCTTTCAAAGAGCCGGGATTTCCTGAGGCTCAGATGCTGATTGTTGCTGAATGGCTGAGTTTGTGTTGGAGTGTCTTGATTACAATCTGACTCTGAACGATGGCCACTCCTGCTCATCTTATTCGCCAGTTGGCCAGGAACACTTCCCATCCGGAATGTGATCCAGCAGGCATTTTCCAGCCAAAGTTTCATCCTGGCAGCTCTCCAGGAGTCTGCGTTTGCCCTTACAAAATAGACTAAGGTCAAGAATTGCTAGGAAAGAAAAAAAAACCAAACACAAACTGAGATTAAGTGTGTGAGACAGTGTGCCAATATATTTTCATCAACTTTGCACAGAGCTGAAAATGGCTTTCACCCCTACCCCGATTGTTAAATCGAAAAGAAAATCAACCTTTCTAAACCTCCCAGGGAAGACTTTTTAACCTCTTCTTACTGCTTTTGCTGAGAAACTCAGCAAGATTCGAACAGCAGCAGATAATACAACTCATGTGTTGAGCCATTGCTGATGGCTTCTGTTCTATTTACAAGAGCTATATATAATAACCATAAAGGTTTATAGTAAAAAGCTTGAAATGCTCTTTGAGTCGGCGCCTTTAAAATGGTTTATGAAAGGTCCTCACAGGCCTAATTATCATTAACAACTCACCACAGGCATGCAACAGATTGCAGCTTGCATTTAACTCATTCATGAATGGCATCACACTCTTTCTCCCCTTAAATAACACGCTGAAGACCCGAAATGTCACCTTTTCCTTCTCTCCAGAGATGCTGCCTGACCCGCTGAGTTACTCCAGCATTTTGTGATACCTCCTGAAGACTACAGTATTTTACAATATTCTGAGAGTCTTCCTTTGACCACAGTTCTCCCCATGATGAACCTGAACTATTGCAAGGTGAAAACATCAAATATTGTTCATGCTAACATGCGTTTCAATTCTTAAAAATCATAAATTGCTTCTTGATCTAGGCGCCCTTTTTTAAAAGAGTGACATGAAAGATGTACAAGTTCACAGAGGGGGTAATTAATTATTTGGAAGCAACTGGCCCATCGACTAGTGGCATCAATGTAAAGTTGAAGCAAAGGATACGGGGGATGGGGGTGGGTGGAGATGAAAGGAATTTCTGTGCATAGGATAATGCCCACAGGATATTTCTTATGGAGCTAGGAACAATCAAAGTGTTCTTTGGTCTGCTCGAAACTTGTTGTTCTTCCAACACAGTGAGATGTCCGTCAGGGAATGTTGCCGACTGGCCCATTCCAGACTGCTGGAGTACGTGCTGAGGCACTCACTGAAGCTTGGTGCAGCCAACACCAAGGCTCTGTGGGGGAAGACCACAGTCTAGGGTCCTTCTGCTGCTGGATGTTGAGGGATTAACATGGTGGGGACATCCCTCAAACAAGGGAAGATATCACCCTGGGCCTTATGAATGGCAAAGGTGCAATGGAAGGATCTAACACTGCTGGGTACAACACTAGCAATACTGAATGTATAGACACTAAGAAGGTGTAAGAATGTTAGTGGTGGCATGGTGGCACAGCAGAAGAGCTGCTGCCTTACAGGTCAGAGACCCGGGTTTGATCCTGAGTAGGAGTGCTGTCTGTTCAGAGTTTGTGCATGTTCCCCGTGACCTGCATGGGTTTTCTCTGGGATCTCTGGTTTCCTCCCACCCTTCAAAGACGTAGGTTATTTGGCTTAGTATAATTATAAATTGTCCCTAATGTGTGTAGGATAGTGTAAATGTGCAGGGATCACTGGTCGGTGTGGACTCGGTAGGCCAAAGGGCCTGCTTCCGCACTGTTTCTCTAAACTAAACTAAACTAAACTAAACTAAACTAAACTAATGTTACATGGTTTTAGTTCTATATGTGTTTTTATATTCTGAATAAATTTAATTTTGAAATAGAAATAAACAATCAAATGGTCCTGATAGTGTGGATTTTGGATGTGGAGTGGAGGTTTCCTCCTAAAGAAAATTAAGGATCATTATTTAAAAACAAGGGTTCATTCATTTAAGGCAGATCAGACAATTTTGTTTCTTCAATGGGATTCATTGGAATTCTGTTCCTCAACGAGAGGTGGGAGCAGAACTTTTCAAATATTTTGAAGGTAGAGGTAGGTGGATATGTAATAACCAAGAGGTGAAAAGTTTCTCCAGAGAAATGGGCAATAAGGTTTTAGACTTTAGAGATACAATGCGCAAACAGCCCCTTCAGCCCACCGAGTCCGCGCCGACCAGCGATCACCCCGTACACTAACACTATGCTACCCACTAGGGACAATTTGCAGTTGTTTTACCAAAGCCAATTAACCTCCAATCCTGTACGTCTTTGGAGTGTGGGAGAAAACCAGAGTACCTGAAGAAAACCCACATGGTCACAGGGAGAACGTACAAACTCCATGCAGACAGCACCCATAGTCAAGGAATTCAGAACTTGAGGGATGCACAGTGGTGCAGCGGTAGAATTGCTGTATTACAATGCCAGAGACTCGGGTTTGATCCTGACTATGGGGGGTGCTGTCTGTATGGAGTTTGTATGATCTCCTTGTGACCGTGTGTGTTTTGTCCTCTGGGTGCTCCGGTTTCCTCCCATATTACTAACATGTCCAGGTTTGTAGGTTAATTGGCTTTGGTAAAAATTGTAAATTGTACCTAGTGAGTGTAGGATAGTGCTAGTGAACGGGAATCGCTGGTCGGTATGGACTCGGTAGGTCGAAAAGCCTGTTTCCACGCTGTATCTCTAAACTAAATTAAACTAAACTAAACTAAACTAAATTAAACTAAACTAGCAATCAACATTGGTGACACTCAGTTTTTGAAAATGGTTATATAAAGAGAGTATAAGAAAATAACTGTAGATGCTGGTACAAATCGATTTATTCACAAAATGCTGGAGTAACTCAGCAGGTCAGGCAGCATCTCGGGAGAGAAGGAATGGGTGACTTTTCGGGTCGAGACCCTTCTTCAGCACCTCAAGAGAGTGTTAACTATAGGCGAAGGTGTAAAGGAACTCAGGTTGCTTGTGTTATATTCACTTTGATTCACTGAATGTTTTGACCTAAATTAATGCATTACATTGTCTAGACAGTGACATTTTAAACTAAATATTTATCACAGTATATACATTCAGTCCAAGTATTTCCAAACTAACTGCTGGTGTTTGCTCTGTTGTTTGGAAATGCTCAGTGCCCTTACTTCTTTCCTCATCTAAACGACCCAATCGACTCCGGCTTGCCAGAACAACCCGCGATGAAGTTGTTCAAGAGGATTCTCCCAGGTTGACTTCTATTACCCGATGTTAATGTCTGAATGTAGTGAGTGGTTTGGACATTAGGTGCATATTATAGCAACCATTCGGTCTCCAAAGCACATTGCACCAAAATGCAGACGAAGATATTATGAATTAGTTCTGAATGAAATGTCCTTATTGCCTCCAAGCCCACATTTCTGACATGAGTCCAGAGAGCATGAAGTTCAGCATGAACAGTAATTTACAAATTCCACACAACCCTTTCCTTCCGGATTGTTAGTTATGTCTGATTGTATTCACTCTGCCATTAGCAGCCATTCTTTCAGTTGCTAAGGCTTTACGTTCTGCGATTCCATCTCTCACCCTGTCTACCACTGTCTCTTCTCCTTTCAGATATTACTTAAGACCATGTTTTTGGTCAACTGTCTTAATTTTGTGTATCCAATTTGGTGTAATGGTTGCCCTTTGAATTTTTTTGCAATATTGTACCTTGATAAAGCATTGTTGTATTGGCTGCAATGCTATTAACTCTGAAGAAGGGCCTCGACCCAAGACATCACCCATTCCTTCTCTTCCGAAATATGCCTGTCCCGCTGAGTTACTCCGGCTTTTTGTGTCTATCTTCGGTTTAAACCAGCATCTGCAGTTCCTTCTTACACTACTAACTTTATATTTCCATTTATAGAACTATAGAGTAATGCAGAAACTGGTCTTTTGGCCCAACTTGTCCATGCCGAACAACATGTCCCATCTATGCTAGTCCCACCTGACCGTATTTGGCTCTTATCCCTCTAAATCTTTCCTATCCACAGACCTGTCCAAATGTCTTTTAAATGTTATTACTGTACCTGCCTCAACTATCACCTCTGGCAGCTCATTCCAAAACCCAAAACCCTTTGTATAAAAAAGTTGCCCCTCAAGTTCCTATTAAGTCTTTCCCCTCTCACCTTAAACCTATAATCTCTGGGTTCTTGATTCCCCCAGCCCGGGATAAAGAACTCTGTGCATTCACTATAAGATTTTGGCACCTCTAGAAGATCACCCCTCAGCCACCTGGGCTCTGAGGAATAAAGTTCTAGTCTGCTCAATGTCTCCCTTTAATTCAGACCCTTGAGACCCGGCCACATCCTCGTAAATCTTCTCAGCACTCTCTCCTGTTCAATGACATCCTTCGTATAGCAGGGTGACCAAGGCTGAACACAATGCTCCAAACGTGCCTCATAAATGTGTTGTGCAATTGCAACATAACAGGTCAACTTCAATACTCAGTACCCAGACTGATGAAAGCCAAGGTACTGAAAGCCATTTTGACCACCCTATCTGCCTGTGACTCCACTTTCATGGAATAATGTACCTGCACACCTCGGCCCCTTAGCTCTACAACACTCCCTAGGGGCCTGCCATTCATTGTGAAGGTCCTGTTCTGGTTTGACTTCCCAAATGTAACATCCCACATTACCTGCATTCAAGTCCATTAGCCATTCCTCATCCAACTTGCCTAGCTGATTAAGATCCGGTTGCAATTTTTAACACCGCAAACAACAATGGGCCCTGCACCAATCCCTGAGGTACACCACTAGTCTCAAGTCTGGGAAACAACTCCATCATCACCCTTTGTATCCTTCCATGAAGCCAATTCTCTATTGAGCCAGCCAGCTCTCTCTGGATCCTACTCGATCTAACCTTCCAGACCAACTTACCATGTCAAAGGCCTTATCAAAGGCCTGGCTGATGTCATATAGATAATGTCTGCAGCTTTGCTCTCATCATCCTTTTTGGTTACTTCTTCAAAAAACTCAATTAGAATTGTAAGACATGAACTGCTACGTACAAGAACCATGCTGACTGTCCTTAATCAATCCCTGTCTATCAAAATGTACATATATCTTATCCCTCAGAATCCCCATGAGTAAGTTGCTTACCACAGATGTTAGGCTCAGTCTATGGTTCGCAAGCTTTTCCTTGCTGCCCTTTTAAAAAGAAGCCCAACATTAGCCACCATTCAGTCTTCTGGCATCTCACCCAGGTCAAATGTCTCTGCCAGGGCTCTGACAATTTCTTCTCTAGCTTCCCACAGCATCCATGGATATATCTGATCATGGCCGGGAGATACCTTCATACACCTTAGAACATCCAGCACCTCCTCGGCTTCACATAGACTGTCCTCAAAACATCTCCTTTAACTATCCCAAGTTCCCCAGTTTTCATGTCTTTCTCCGTTGTAAAAGCAGAGGAGAAATACCCATTGAGGATCTTGCCCATCGCCTGCGGCTCCACACAGAGATGACCGCGTTGGTTTCCGAGAGACTCCATTCTCTCAAGAGTTAACCCTTTTCCCTTAATATACATATAAAAGGTTCCTGTCCAATACTATCAAATTTGGCCTTTCCTCAATTCAGAATATTAACTCTGGGCCTGCCCTGTCCTTCCCACAACTATTTTAGACCTAATAGAACTGTGATTGCTGTTCCCAAAGGGCTCTCCCACTGACTCTGCAGTCACTTGCCCTTTCCAATTTCCTTAGAGTAGATCAAGCTTTGTTTGTTCTTTCCCTTGTAGGGCCCTCCACATATTGCCTGATGACATTTCCTGAACATATTTGACAAATTCCACTCTGTCTAAGCCCTTGGCACTATGACAGTACCGATCTAGGTTGGGAAAGTTAAAATCCCTAACTATGTCAACCCTATGAGTCTTGCAGCTGCCTGCAATCTCCCAGAGTATTTGTTATTACTTTAGTTTAGTTTATTGTCACATGTACTGAGGTACAGAGAAAAGCTTATTGTTGCATGCTGTCCAGTCAACGAAAAGATGAAACATGTTTACAATCAAGCCATCCAGCAGTGTTGCTCCAGGCAATAGTTATGTGGATACCACGGGTTCACTCTTTTGCCTGCAATGATTCAAACTGGAGGTGAGATACTGTAACAACAATCTCTAGCACTGCCTCAGCAAAACACTGAATGGAAAAATAGATACTAGTTCACATCCAGCTCCTCAACATTATACCAGATGCAGGATGACAGGAGGCCAAGTCATTGGGTGCTTTTTAAATGGAAATTGAAAGGTTCTTGATTAGCACCTGAATCAAAGGTTATGGGAGAAGGCAGGAGAACAGGTTGAGAGGGAAAGATAGATTAGCCATGATAGAATGGCGGAATGGACTCGATGGGCTGCATAGGCTAATTCTGTTCTTATGACTTATGCTCTTTTGTTCTTTTGAATTAAAATACAAAGTGCTGGAGAAACTCACCGGGCCAGGCAGCATCGCTGGATAACATGGATCAGTGACATTTCTTTCTTTATCTTTTTCAATATTCTGACCCCTTAACTCTCTGCCCACAGAATCTCTGTTAATCTTCCTCCCCAGATTCTTCAAACCTCTGCCTTACTGAAGATAGGTTGAGACCTGAAACGTCACCTTTTGCTATTCTGCAGGGATGCTGCCTGACCCGTTGAGATACTCTTGAACTGTGTGTCTTAATTTGAATGGACTTCCTGATCCTGATTAAAACGATGTGTATTGGTTTTACATTGTTTAGAATTAATTTCTGAGAGTTTTAAGTTTAAACTAGACCAAGTGGACCCATTGGGCCCAAACCTCTCCTACGTTGGTGTAACACCCTCTCCTCCCCCCTCCCCTCTCACCTCCCCCTCCCCCCTCCTCTCCCCTCTCCCCTCCCCCTCCTCTTCCCCTCCCCCCCCACTCCATCCCCCTCAACCTCCCATATCCTTCCCCTTATCCTTCCCCCTCCCTCCCTCCCCCTCCCTCCACCCCCCTCCCTCCTTCCCCGCTCCCTTCCTAGGAGATAGATTAAAACTTTTAAATGTGAATAACTTAAAAAATATAACACCAATTTCAATTAAACTTCTTCCATTAGCACCAAAGGGACAACGGTGAGTAAGGTGGGCCTAAAATTGTCGCGCTATCATTTACCGTTTTGGCTGTAGTTTAGGAACAAACAAACAAACAAGTGTTTTAGTATATAGATAAATTTACTGATTTAAGATTTAGCTTCATTTGTACTGTTTTAAAATATTTCTGATTATCAGACATTTAAAGAAAGCATTAAGGCTTTTGACAGCAACAAGCCACCGAAAGGTTGTCAGGATATTTTGGAGGGCAAATCCCCACCGTCTGCCTCCTGAGGCTTAGTTACCACTTTCAGTCCACTTTGTGTGGTGGGATGGCTTCAGTAGCAGACTACTAGCTCAACTGGAACTGTGGACCTGCATGTGGCAAAGGGTACCTTGTGAAACACCGAGTGTGTTTGCAGAAAATAGACACAAAGTGCTGGAGTAAGTCAGTGGGACAGGCAACATCTCAGGATTGGAATCGGTGACGTTTCGGGTCGTGACCCTTCTTCAGACTGAGAGTCAGGGGAGAGGGAGACGTAGAAATATGGAAGGGTAAGTTGTGAAAAAGAGAGATCAAAGGGGATGAATTTCAAGGAAAATGTAGAATAGATCATTGTTAGCTACAGGAAGATGACAACAAGGCATATAAAGATAAAATTTAATCAGGTAGGCAGTCAGACTTGCCGGAGAATTAGAGTGGGGGAGGGTTGGAGAGAGACGGAAAGCAAGGGTTACTTGAAGTTAGAGAAATCAATATTCATACTGCAGGCCAGGTTTGACACTACCCAGCCCAATGACCTTTTACCTGCTGCATCTCCTTAAACGTTCTGTGGTTTCCCGCTTGCATCATTTCGGGCCAGTGTCAGCAGCCGAAGCCTAAAGCACAAGGCCACAAGGCCAGCCTGAGGTAGTTTAAATCAATGTTGGAGCAGGGTCTGATCGTAGGGATGGAGAATTACTTCCGGAGGGGGGAGGGGGAGGGAGGGGGCTGTTTGTGGGGTTATTTCTGATCCTGCACTGGGTGAAGCGGACATATTGCTTGTGAGAGAGCTGGGAAACAATCACCTCCCATGGCCCAGTGGAGTTGTAATTGCCACCATGTTGGGTTACGTGAGGAATTGGAAACCCAGGCCACTGTGAAATGAAAGCACACACACTTCATTAATGGTCAACCTTCCTTCTGAGAACCAATTGCTCATCAAGTCATATGTTACTATCTTTAAACCGTATTAAAGGCAAATTGAGTTATTGGCGAGTTTTAGCTCTTTGATGTCCTATATGACCCTGATCAATTAAAACTAATATTGATTTGCAGGAACTATTCAACACTGGTAAAGGCAATATTTATTGTCCCTGTATAAACTCTACATATCCCTGTGTGGTATGTAAAGCAATTAACATTCATTGAAGAAGCATCCAGGCACGAAATGGCATCTGGCCATTCCCTCCACAGATGCCGCCTAACATGCTGAGTTCCTCTAGCATTCAGTTTCAACTACATTAGAGGGTGTGAGGTTAAAGGCAGCATGGTGGCAAAGTGGTAGAGTTGCTGTCTTACTGCGCTTATAGCGCCATAGACCTGGGTTTGGGTGCTTGTCTGTATGGAGTTTGTACATTCTCCCCATGACCTCCAGTTTCTTGATTACTAATCATGATACAATTCTGTTTTTATTCCAGATATATTTAGTTAGTGGAATTTGAATTCCCCATCTGCTTAGGTGCTGTACATTTCAAATGTCTGAATTACTCGCCCAGGCATCTGAACATAACATCAGTAGCTCCCAAACCAAGATGAGAAAGGAGGTGACACAAAGTGCTGGAATAATTCAGCTGGTCAGGCAGCATCTCTGGAGAATATGGACAGGCAACGAATCAGGCCGGGACCCTTCTTCAGAGAGGAGGAGGTTTGAGGAATTGGGAGGCAGTTTACAGAGATTCTGTATGCAGTGGAACAAGGGGTCTGAGTAATAAAAGAGGTGAAGAAAGAAAGCAAGGGAACAGTTGATGTATAAAATCAAGGAAACTCAAACAGCGTGGAGGGAGGGGACCTCAGTATGAATTGACCGGAGTCAGTACTTTATTAAAGCACACCCAAAACTATCCAGCCTCCTGTTAATTAGTGCTGTAGTAATTTATACGAGATTATGGGGCTGACATTTTGTATTGTCAATCATCAGCTTAATGGTAAATGCTAAAAAATACTGTGTTCATTCATGGGTGATTTGGGGTTATGGAAAATAGTTTTAATTAACAGAACGGGGTTAACTATTTAAGTTATTGGTATTCCCCTGAAGCCTTACTCCTGGTTTAAATGTTATACCAAAACTAACAAAGGACCGTGCAAGACTAAAATGTCCTCTCCACCCACCCCCCATATAACCATGTGGTTAATCATTCAAGAACAGCTGTGTGCATTAGAGAATTCAGCTGGTGCTGAAAGGAGGGAGGATTATAGGATTTCCAGTGTTTGAAGATGGATTTTTGGCTCATATTAATATATAAAGGACAAGTCCTGGGACAACTTCTAAACCGGTCAAATCTCCCAATAAACTTAGCTCGGGGATTTGTGATAACAGCTAGCCAGCAATTCGTTGCCCTGGACAATATGATTTACAGAGCTGGAATTAGTATGTCCCTGATACACACACTAAATGTCACAGTTTCAGTACTGTTTAGCAGCATGCAGTTCTAGCATCATATTTCCACCATCTGCGATCCGTAAGGAGAGGAGGGGGACAACATCTTGATGTAAACCATTTCTAGCAGCCCCCTGGACAGAAGCTGACCTCATACTGCCAAGCCCAGGCAAGGTTAGGATTGGTAAACCACTTGTGATTTACAATCTGTGATACTATTCATTCATTTTCACCAGTCCTGCTTGTGAATTTGTGTGCTCTTCATGGTGCTTCCCATAGATGACCTTTCCCATTCTTGTAGATCACCTTTTTCCTCTTTCCATATCTAATCTTTTTCCCCTTCCCAAAACCAACCCTTTTCCCCTTCCTGTAGATGATCTTTTTCCATTGCTGTAGACGAGCTTTCCCTCTTGAGGTAGATGACCTATTGCTTCTTCCCATTGATGACCCGTTCCCTCTTCCTGCAGTCGACCTTTCCTCCTTCCTGTAAACAAGGTTTCCCCTTTCTTTAGACAACCTTTTCTCCATTCCCATAAATGACTTTTCCCCTTTGCCATAGATGATTGTTATCCTTTCCCCTAGATGACCTTTCCCCCTTTCCCTGGATGACCTTTGTCCTTTTCCCAGAGATGACCTTCCCCTCCTCCCCATCCCATAGACGATCTTTTCCTCTTCCTCCTTCCTGCAGACAACCATTTACCCTTGCTCCTTCCCATAGACGAGGATGACCTTCCCCCTTCCAGTAGATGAACTTTCCCCCCTTCATGTAGATGACCTTTGCTCCTTCCCATTGGTGGCCTTTCCCCTTTTCCTATTCCGTAGACGACCTTTCTTGTCTTGCATCCAATCACAGCACTAAGACTTCCCTCATCATGTGCAGTTTAGACCAGCAGAAATTAAATTCCCTCTATTCTGCGTGCTTTAATGCATGCTTTAAAATACATGTTTCAGAAATAAGTGATCGTAGTTGTTCCTTTCTGTGGCTACAGTAGAGAAAATCTTGGTTCTGTTGATCAATTCTAAATGTGAAATCCGATCTGTGTTACCATTATGGTCTGACACAAAGTAGCAGGTTTTCAGGAAACATTTGTAAACTGTCCATAATTTTATGCATGAACGTACAATTACAAAGATAATTCAAACCATCTTGTTCATTTGCTCGATGATACAGCAAAATTCAAGCAAGAACTCAGAAAACTAGGAGCAGGAGTAACTACTTGGCCCCTCAAGCCTGCCCTGGCACTCACGATGATCATGGCTGATCAACACTGACCTTAGCTCCACTTCTGTGTTAGTTCCCCGTTACCCTTGTCAAATATTTATGTATCCCCATCTTAAATATATCTAATGATCCAGACTCCACCACGCTAGGGAGCAGAGAATTCCAGAGCATCATTATCCTCTAAGAGCAGAAACCTCCATTTTAAAATAGGTTTAATCGTGAATTTCTTAAAATGAAATGATTATCAACAGTACCACACTGTACGGAACAGGCTGTTTAATCCATAGTATCCGTGGAGAACATGAACATGATGAACTAATCTCCTGAGCCTGCATGTTATCCATATTCCTCCATTCCCTGCAAGTCAACGTGCCTATCTAAAAGCCTTTTGAATGCCACTACCATATTTAGTTTAGAGATAGAGTGTGGAAAGGGGCCATTCGGCCCATCAAGTGCATGCTGATCAGCGATCATCCATACAGTAATTCTATCCTACATACTACGGACAGTTTACAGAAGCCAATTAACCTACAATTACCTGTACGTCTTTGGAATATGGGAGAAGACCAGAGCACCCGGAGGAAACCCACGTGGTCACAGGGAGAACGTAGAAACTCCATGCAGACAGCACCAGTAGTCAGAGCCAAACCCGGGTCTTTGGCGCTGTAAGGCAGGATTCTCTACCACTGCGTCACAGTGCCGCCCCCCGCGCCACTGTGCCGCCCCATATCTGCCTCCACAACCACCCCTGGCAGCATGTTACAGGCAACCATCACACTCTACGTAAGAAACATTTGCCCCACTCATCTCCTTTAAACTGTGCCACTCTCACCATAAAACAATGTCCTCTTGTCTTTGACATTTCCAATGAAAACAAAAATCCGCCTACATCATTAAGCAAGCCTTGGCTCCTTTCTGTGGCTTCATGTGAATTTTTTGTCTGATAATTTTCTTTTTCAGTGACTTGAGAAGTTTCATTATGTTAGAGGAGCAAATGTCATTTTGTGCTCAGCAATAGAACACAAATAATACAGAAATGGACGAATTTAGGAAAACGCTGCATTTTATTTGAATCTTGGTCTTGAACTTCGGGATGTCAGGTTAACCTGGTGGCAGAGATATTCTTTGGGGTCTCAGATTGGATTTAGAAGGAGGTGACCCATTCCATGCAAAGAAACAAAAATCACATTTTTGTGGCTGTTGCTTGCGAGGGTACGTCCACTCTTGGGAAACGATAGAGCAATAACAGTTCCTTGAGATTTGGTCCTACTCACTGTTGTGTTGGATCTCTTCCATGCATCCTTGGGGCTCAAGATGTTGATCTCTTAAGTTTACCCGTGTTGGCTCTTTTGACCATCTCCATGGTCTGAAGTCAGCACTTCGGACGATGCAGTCCTCCTTCTTTACAGGGAACTGACCATAGACAGAAGGACCTGCCTTTGCGTATCACGTACAAGTAAGGGCAACTATGAAAGGCCCCGTCAGCATCAAAGGACACACAAGAGGAGAAAGTTCCACTTACTTAAAGGCACCACTGAGCTTCTCGATATGTTCAAGGTGCTTTAGGCTGGTGTGCTTCCATACCCGAGCGTACTTTGCACGATATGGTTTTCAGTAAGGCACAGACTCGTAGACTTGTAGAAACCTAAGTCAGTTCTTAAAATCCTTGCCAGAATTTTTTTTTGCAATATCCATTAAACATTAAACACAAGGCAAAACATACACTTTAGGATTGTTCGTAGCTGATTTTGTTCACGCCTAATGTATGTAAATCTGAAAATATGTGGAAAATAGATTTTCAGTCAGTGCCAATAAAATATATGTGCAGACTTAGGTCTTTATTGGTTGGCTAAGAATGTAGAAATTCAAATAAAGATAAAATTGATCTTCTATAGGTCATGAGCAAGAAAGTGAATCTTTATGTTGGAATAGGTTCCACATCTGCATTTAATGAAAGCAGTTGGTGATGACGTCCTTTAAAAAGACAAAAGATATTACCCTTAATTTGCACAGGATGGTGGGTACATGTCTGCCCTTAATATTAAGTGGAGATGATGGAAAATTGTAGGGATGTGGAAGCTCTGTTTAGAAAGATGATAGACCTCTGCTGCTGGAGCCTTGGGCAGACAGAGGTTTTGCATTACCGATGATCTTTAACAGCAGAAGAAGCAAGATCAATGGTTTTGGTTTCCTGGGTTCCCACAGCTCTACCATCCTAATGACCTGGTTGCCGGATAAATCCTGGGCACAAACATAGGCTGTGGCCTGGATACCTCTTCCAAAGTCTTTGACAGGATCTAAAATGAGCCTGCATTCTAAAGTCAAATTTGTCCATCTCCCATTCTATGATTGCAAGTCAATGTGTGACGTACACCCACTCCTCTGGACATATTGTCTTTCCCTGTCCTTGATCAATGGTATTGCTAGGATAATGGGATGTCTTTTAGTGGAACATGACTTGCATGATACCCTCTGTGCCTCTCCTTCTTTGAAGCAGAATATCCATCCAGTTGTTTCAAACTGTAACTTGATCCTTGAAGTTGTCGACAATTTATTTCAGATGAGGGATCGTTCATTGAAGCTCGGGTTACTGAATGACAACTTGAAGGCAACATCTCCTCACCAGCTCCAACCCCACCCCAACCCCAGCCTCAATGTCACAGATCACCGAGTTCATGAAAATGTAAAAATTGGGAAGACTAATGTCATTCGATCAGCTGAGAAGGTTGTTGGCTGCAACCTTCCCCCCATTAACGAACTGTACACTGCAAGGGCCAGGAAGCGAGCAGGCATGATCATCTTTGACCCCTCTCACTCTGACCACAAAATCTTTGAAGCACTTCCCTCTGGAAGGCGACCCTGGTCTGTCAAAGCAGCCACAGCCAGACATAAAAACTGCTTGTTTTCCCACGAGTAGTAGTTCTACTCAATAACCAATGTCTGTAGTCTCTTTTTTGCTCTGATTTATTTTCACCCACATGTTTAGACCAGTATGCTGTATCCTTATTGTTTTGATGTGTTAATGCTTTATTCTTAATTGTTAACTGTATGTTTGTGTTGTCATTTGTGAGCGGAGCACCAAGGCACATTCCTTGTATATGCACATACTTGGCCAATAAACTTATTCATTCATTCATTCATTTTTATTTCACATCCACTGACTCCATCCCCTCCTGGAAATTGTCTGAGGGTGAACTATATTTGATGTCAAGATTGACCTTTGAGAATATGATCACTGCTGATCAGCCTTCAGTTGATAAGCAAGTCCATGAGTAACTCTATACTTACACAATGTTTGGCTCAGCTCTGCACTCACTTTAGCACTCATTTTAACATTCTCATCCCTGCTTTCAAATCCATCCACAAGCTTTCACTACTCATTTCTCTTAACTTTTCTCCAGCCCAATAACCATCTGAAATGCCTGCATATAAACATATCTGCACCACTGGGAGTCAATGTTGAGAGGATCCATGAGGTGAGGATTTCCCCCCAATCTTCATCTCTCTTTCCAACTTTTATGTCGCTCCTTAAAGGCTACCTCCTTGGCACAGAAATGGAGCCAAGAATCAAGAGTCAAGAGTGTTTTATTTTATTGCCATATGTCCTGAAACGGAACAATTAAATTCTTAATTGCTGCAGCACAACAGATATGTAAACATAATACTCAGTAAACTCCATAATAAACAACAAATGTTCAGTGTATATTGAAGATATATATATATATACATATTGAAGATAGACACAAAATACTGGAGTAACTCAATGGGACAGACAGCCTGCCTGGATGGAAGGAATGGGTGACGTTTCAGGTCGAGACCCTTCTTCAAAATGAAGAAGGGTCTCAACCCGAAATGCCATCCATTCCTTCGATCCAGAGATGCTGCCTGTCCCACTGAGTTACTCAAGCATTTTGTGTCTCTCTTCGGTTTAAACCAGCATCTGTAGTTCCTTCCGAAGACAAGCTTTGACTGAACTTCCCGAAGAATAAATTCCAATAAATCGTTCCAGCGTAGGTAGATTTTTACAATATAACGGCCAGCTTCTCGTTTATCAAATTAGCTCCCAAGCTCCCATTGACACAGATTAGGTGGAACGAAAGTTTGTGACGCAAGCAATCACAATAACAGAGACCTCCACGACGTTTAAAATAGTTAGTCATTTATTTGAAGTTGCAATATAACATATTGGCATATCTCTTGTCATCGACTTAATATTGATTCGCTTGGTAAAAATCTATATCCTACCCCAATCTATGCAATTGATACGAACTGCTGGATCTATCTTTGACGGAGATTTCTCACTGATCTTCTTGTCAGTAAGTTCTTCAACCGATTACATATCGGCTGCTATTTCTTGGCTGTACTTCTATCTGCCCTTTCTTGGCTTGAACTGTCGAACACGTCGAAGCTGGACGTTCTCTGACTCCGCCCAGCCCATACGTAAGCATAGCATTAACCTCTTAGTGTCCAAAATATATCAGGATACAAAGTAATATAATAATATGCAAAAATAACTAATAAACGCAAAATGGCTCCAACATATATATATATATATATACAATGTCCCCAAGTCTCTGTAGTCTATGTAGTTCATAGATTATTTGAAGGTTCGAGTGTTTAATAGCCGGATTGTTATAGGGAAGAAGCTGTTACTGAACCTGGACCTTCCAGTTTTTAGGCTTCTATACCTTCTTCCCGATGGCAGGAGTGAAATAAGAGTGTAGCCAGGGTGGTGTGGGTGTCAGATTATGCTGGCCGGTGATGACAGACGACATTTCAGTCTTCAGTCTGAAAAAGGGTACCGCCCTGAAACTTTGTCTGTCCATTTCCTCCACAAAGTTCCTCCAGCGCTTTGTGTTCCAACATCTGCAGTTCTGTGTGTCTCCTTGACCATGCTTTTCATCACACGCCTTGATATCTCCTAGTTCTATGAAGTACCTTGGGATTACATACATTGTTATTGGTTGTAAATTGATGAGAAACTTGTAACATGACAAAAGGCATTTTTCCTCATGTTCACAGAAACCAGAAGAAATGCAAAGTGTTATCAGGTTTTCATCGGATTAAGGAGTTTTCCTTCCCCCAATGTAACATTCAACATCAGGCAATGAGACTGAGAAGTACCTCGCTTGTTGACACTGGCAGATATTTGGGAAAAAAATGCTTGTGGGAGAGAAGAAAAGCAAAAGAGCTGAACTCGAGTGCAGACAAGAAGGAAAAGAAGAACAGATTGAGCGGTGTGAAATATAGGAGCCAAGAAAAACAGGCGTCAGGAGAGCAATAGAAAGTGAATTCTGGAGGTGTTCTGAGAAGGCAAGGTGGTATAAAATCCAAATAAATTAACTGAAGGAATTTTTTTTGTGCCAGACCTTCCTGCCAGTTTGGCCATTTTTATGTTTCCTCTCTCATTCCTCCAAATGCCTAGAATGCAATTTCACACACCTTACAATAAAACTGGGCCAGATTATATTAAATCTAACCCAGTGGATTCCCCACCTGCCTATATTTAGCATTTCCAGATACAGAGAGCTGAACCAAATGACCACAGCGACCAAGCCCTCAATCCTCCACCTAGCACCTTAAAGTCTCCTTATCAGGCTGATCAGACTCCAAGCAGAGATCAGTCCATCCTGGGGCACTGACCCCAGAATACCACAGCATGCCGGCTATCAACCCTGTTTAGGTCATAAGGTCATAAGACCATAATTTTAGATGTCTCTGGTAGTATTCAAATGCCTCTGATGTTCAAAGACATTTAAAAACTAATCAAAAAACTAAATAGTTATTCAACAAGTTAAAATATCAAATTGAAGTAAAATATGCCAAGCAATTCACAAGAATTAAAAATAATAAAATAAAGTGAAAATACAGAGCAGGACTTCAATTATATGCCAGTACTTTCTGGCATAAAGAACCAATGGCACAATGATGAGTCCAGTAGTCACGTCAAGTCCAGTCAATTTTATTTGTATAGCACATTTAAAAACAACCCACGTTGACCAAAGTGCTGTACATCAGTGCAGGTACTAAAAAAGGACATACAATGGCACACAAACATAACAGCACATACATAAACAGTTCACAGCGCCCCCCTGAGAGGGCCTCAAACGCTAGGGAGTAGAAATAGGTTTTGAGCCTGGACTTAAAGGAGTCGATGGAGGGGGCAGTTCTGATGGGGAGAGGGATGCTGTTCCACAGTCTAGGTGCTGCAACTGCAAAAGCGCAGTCACCCCTGAGCTTAAGCCTAGACCGCGGGATAGTGAGTAGCCCCAAGTCGGCCGACCTGAGGGACCTTGAGATAGAGTGGTGGGTTAGAAGATTTTTGATATGGGGGGGGCTTTGTACGTGAATAGGAGGAGCTTGAAGTTGATTCTGTACTGTACTGGGAGCCGGTGGAGAGAGGCCAGAATCGGCGTGATGTGGTGCCTTTTACGGGTACCCATCAGGAGTCTCGCTGCGGCGTTTTGGACTAGTTGCAGGCGGGACAGGGATGATTGGCTGATCCCAGTGTAAAGGGAGTTGCTGTAGTCTAGGCGGGAGGAAATGAATGCATGGATGATTTTTTCATTGTTGTCAAATTGGAGGAATGGTTTGATTTTAGCTATGGTACGAAGCTGGAAGACGCTGGCTTTTATCACAGCGTTGACTTGCTTGTCAAACTTTAATGCAGAGTCAAATATCATGCCAAGGTTTTTGACATGCGGTTTGACTAGGGAGGATAGGCTTCCAAGGCTGCCTGTTATCGTTTTGATGGAGTCGGGGGTGCCGAATAGGATGACCTCAGACTTGCTCTCGTTTAGTTGAAGGAGGTTCTGTGCCTTCCAACATTTTATGTCCTCAAGGTAGTGCATGAGGCTGATTAAATTTGACCGGTTGTTGGGTTTCAGGGGGAGGTAAAGCTGTGTGTCATCCGCATAGCAGTGGAAAGAAATGCCGTGCCTTTGAATGATTTGGCCGAGGGGGAGCATGTATAGAGAGAAGAGAATGGGGCCTAGGATGGGGCCTTGTGGAACCCCGCAGGAGAGGCTAGCTGGGGAAGAGGAATAATTGCCCATAAACAGTAAAGTAATGGAGTGAAAGGAACGACCTTTGGCATTTGACCTCCGCCCCACCTCTGACCTATCCATTCTGCAAGTGCAAGCTGAGGCACAATGGCCTGGAGGTAATGGTTCCCTCTGCAGCTTCCAGCAGTCATTCAGCTGGACTTGATCCATTATCTTTCCCTGACACACATCACAACCGTGTAACCTTAATCTCCAGAAATGGAGAGGAACTCCAAATAACAAGATACCATTCAAGAAACCAAGTACCAATGAGAACTGAGCTAATATAGTGCAAGGGTGATGAGCACATTCCTTGTAAAAAAAGTTCAACTTGGACTAATTTCCAATCACCTTGCTCTCTGCAAAAATAAATTAAGAAGTTTGTGATGGTTTATGAGGTACCATCTGCCCACAAAAGGTTGGTGACTATTAAGGATATTAAGATTTCTCTTGGGATATAGAATTGTACTTGTACAATTCTTTTCATATTCCTTTCAGGATATTCCAAAACGCTGCATGTCTGATTGTGGTTAGTGTTATTCTGTAGGAAGAGCGACAGGTAATTTGAGCACATCAAGCTTCCACCAAATGCAGCGTAATGATAACTGGATCATCTGCTTTTGTAATATTAAGAAATAAATAGTTGGCAAGAAAGCAGGACTAGCTTTCCTGGTCTTCTCTGACATAGCACCATGATTTCACCTGCTAACGCAGACAGACCTGGTATCAATGCCTTGCCACTTCTGATCGTGCAAGGCTCCCTCAGAATTCCACTGGTATATTAGCCTAGTTTTGTGCTGCAGTCTCTAGAGTGGGACTTGAACTCACGGCATTCTGACAAAGGCAAGAATGGCACCATCTGAGCCAAGGCTGCTAATGCCTCTTCAGTCTTCAGCTTATCCCACCGGCATTACATTTCCTGGAAGTAGATAACATTTACAACACTGGACTTCAAGCTATAAAATGTCAGTCTATTTCAGTAGTATCCCAGAAGGATAAATGCAGCCAAAGGACCATATAATATTCCTCAAAGCATTGCTAAATTTATTCTCTTTAACATAATCTTACCTCTGGCTCCTCTTTCCCGGGTTGGCTGACTCACCGGGATTTTGGAAGGAGACAACTTTGGTTTAAAGCAGTGGACAGAAATTCTACACAGTTGCCTTTCCACTGATTGCCATTCATACGTTATCCTGTGCTCCAAATAATCCTAGGATGCACTCCTATCTCCAATACATTCAACTCAAGCAATATGGCAGGAAGAGACTGGAAATACTCAGCTGGTCAGGTAGCATCCGTGGGGAGAGAGGTAAATGTTTCAGGTTAATTGCCTTTCATTGTCAGTTCATGGTATTTTCTGTTTTATTTCAGATTTCCAAGATCTGCAGTATTCTGCTTTTGCAATATGACAGGCAGTCAAATAGGTTTGAGGGCAATACAGTGACACAGTTGTGGAACTGCTGCTTCATAGTATCAGAGACCCTGACCTTGGGTGCTGTCTGTGTGAAGTTTGCGTATTCTCCCTGTGACCATGTGGATTTCTTCCTGGTTTTCTGGTTTCCTGCCACATTCGAAAGGCGTGTGGGTTTGTACGTTAATTGGCCTCTGTAAAACAAAATGCCCCTAATATGCTGGGAGTGGATGAGAAATTGGGACAGCATAGAACTAGTGTGAACTGGTGATTGATGGCCAGCGTGGACTCGGTGGGCCGAAGGGCCAGTTCCCATGCTGTATCTCCAAACTAAATTAACTGTTCCCTGCCTACTCTCACTACAAGTTATGTCACTGGGTGACCACTTGCTTGCAAGCCCGATGTGTTGGTTGAGTACGCTGCTATTCACAAAATAGGGCTTTCTGTTTGTCCTTGGCACTATTTATTCTGACCTGCCTGGCATCATTGCCCAGAAGGGGTTGTTGCAGTCAGAGTTCCTACAACTTTCTCACTGTATTAAACGTCAGCTATTTCTCACACACAATTAAGTGCCAATTATGCAGTGCTGATGCAAATTTATTACGGATGTAATTCTACCTCACGTTGGGTCCTAGGTTAGTGCAACCCCACAGGATTAAAATTAGTTCATGGAATAAAATGGGATGATAGATATTTAAAAAATCTGCCGTGGTGTTAAAATAGACTGTTTATAATGTACTGAAAGTACATTAGCTTTGGTACGGATAACAAAATAAACATGGTAATGATGCATTGTGGTTGAAGCCATTCGGAATAGAAACACCTGTTTAATATTATTTTAGATCAATAGGAATGAAACCTGAACTTAGTTGAAAGTCCAGGCAATTGATGCTAAGCTATTTGCTATTTCCTCATGAAGTGGGCACAATGGCTGGGATTCACCTTCTAATGTTCTACAGGGTGGAACAGCTGCCGACACATCTGGAATTACAAGCCATTATCTCAGGTCAGGATGGTCTGGTATGTCTAATTGTCACTTGAGAGGATTCCTGGAACTTAGAGGAACCCGTTGTTGTCCAGTTGTGTAAACTGTTCGTGTAGGAAGGAACTGCAGATGCTGGTTTAAACCGAACTTAGACACAAAATGCTGGAGTAACTCAGCGGAACAGGGAGCATCTCTGGAGAGAAGGAACGGGCGACATTTCAGGTTGAGACACTTCTTCAGACTAGTCAGGGGAAAGGGAAATGAGAGAAATAGACAGTGATGTAGAGAGATATAGAATAAATGATGAAAGATATGCAAAAAAGTAACAATGATAAAGGAAACAGGCCATTGTTAGCTGTTTGCTGGGTGAGAATGGGAACCTGGTGTATCTTGGGTGGGGGAGGGATGGAGAGAGAGGCAGTGCAGGGGTTACTAAAGTTAGAGAAATCAACAATCATACCACTGTAAGCTGCCCAAGCGAAATATGAGGTGCTGTTCCTCCAATTTGTGCTTCGCCTCACTCTGATAATGGAGGAGGCCTAGGACAGAAAGGTCAGTGTGGGAATGGGAAGGGGAATTAATGTGTTTGGCAACCAGATCAGGTCCAGACGGACTGAGCGAAGGTGTTCAGCAAAATGATCGCCCAGTCTACGTTTGGTCTCGCCAATGTATAAGAGTCTACACACACCTTGAACAACAGATACAGTGGATGAGGTTGGAGGAGGTGCAAGTGAACCTCTGCCTAACCTGAAAGGACCTTCAGGGTCCCTGGACAGAGTTGAGGGAGGAGGTATAGGGACAGGTGTAGCCTACATCGAGAAGAGGCAGAGTCTTTATCATCGCATCCTGGCTGGTGTATGGCCTGAGCCATTTTCAAGAGGTCTGGTTGTGCACTTACATACAATGACTTTTATACTTTAGAGATACAGCGTGGAGATAGGCCCTTTGGACAATCGAGTCCGCACCGACTAGAGATCACGCCGTAATCCAGCACTACCCTACACACAAGGGACAATTTACAATTTTGTACTGAAGCCAAGTAACCTTCAAACCTGTGGTCTTTGGAGTGTGGGAGGAAACCGGAGCACCCGGAGAAAACCAGCACGGTCAGTCAGCCCCCTTAGATCCCGGGTCTCTGGCACTGTAAGGCAGCAACTCTACCACTGTGCCACTGTGCCGCCAAGATATAGATATAGAAAGAGATGAAAGGGTCCATCCTGATCACAGCAGAGCAATCACATCAATCCCATCCGTCATCACTCCTGAAACTATGCAACTTATTCTCAGTGACTCTCTTTTGTCCGTCAACTTCCCTTTATCCTTTTGCCATTACCACACACAGAGTAATTTACCGTAGCTAATTCACCTATCAGCATGCTGTTGGGTTGTGGGAGGAAACGGGGCATCCGAAATCCAGAAACACATATGGTCACAGTAAAAACGTACAAACTCTACATAGATAGCACCTGCATTTATGATTGAACCAGGCCCTTGGAGCCGTGAAGGATACGTTTTAACTATGTGCTACTATGCTACCCATATAAAAATGAAAATATTCACAATGTACCATGCAGTTTGAGACTTTGAACTCAATTTATTTAAAGTCAGGAAATAAAAAGCTGATTGTGGTAACAGTGGTCTTGAAGCTAATGTACTTTAGAGCAGATCTCCCCATCCTTTTCCTCCTTTACTCACACTAGAGAATTCTAGCCTTTGCACTCGTTCAATCATTTGTGAACAACTGTGTGAAGGTATTGCACTGCGGAGGTGTGAAACCATTGTGACATTGTGGAATTCCGTGGTTTTCAATTTCAAATCAGTTCCTCAACACAGGCACTGAAGGAAGACACGTTCGAGTGGATGCAACACAGATTCACCAATGTCTGAACTTAAGGGGGGACCTCATTGAAACCTACAGAATAATGAAAGGCATTGAGTGAATGTGGAAAGGATGTTTCCACTGGTCGGAGAGTCTAGGACCAGAGGCCATAGCCTCAGAATTAAAACAGCGCTATTTTAGAAAGGAGGTGAGGAGGAACATCTTTAGTCAGAGGGTATTTAATTTGTGGAACTCTGCCACAGAGAGCTGTGGAGGCCAGGTCAGTGGATATTTTTAAGGCAGAGATAGACAAATTCTTGATTAGAGTGGGCATTGAGGGTTATGGGGAGAAGGCAGGAAAATGGGTTAGGAGCTAGAGATCTGCTATGGTTGAATGGCAGAGTAGACTCGATGGGCTAAATGGCCTAATTCTACTCCTATAACTTGTGAACTTAAAGGGTTAAATTACAATACCAGATAGCGTAGAATAGGCATGAATCCTCTTTGTATAGAAGATTAACGAGAGGTTTGAATTGAGATATGTGAGGTGATTAAAGGATAGATAAACTATTTCTCCCAGCAGAGCAATCGAGATGCACAACCATAAAATTAGAGTTAAGCCATTCAGGGTGATGTACCTGATACATCTTCACATGGAGGTTGTGAAATCTGGAATTTTACCCCAAAATACTGTTGAGGCTGGAACAAATGAAAACGACAACATGAAGATTAATGAGCATAGATTGGGCAAGGGTGTTAGGTTTTGGGAACCACGGCAAGTAGGAGATAAGTCCCATTTCTGACAGAATGGCAGAACAGGCTTAACAGATTGACTGGATTATTCCTTTTCCACATCAGTAAGGTAACAGGTGCAAACTTACTTCTGCCCACTTACTGATCCAGAGCTTCCTAATAGAATTAAAACAAAATTAAATGACTTCCTGATAAACACGCACAAACTTCGATTGCACTATTGGACTCTGTTGTGCAATACTGTTGGCTGAACGAAGTGGGCATTGCAGCAAAGTTGTGATCAGCAGTTACAGATTGTTAAGCCATAAAGGGAACTGCAATTTGTAATTGCATTGAATTGTAATTGTATTTTAAGTAGAGGTTTGTGGTCAGGGATTTTTACTTCTCTGTTTTTCCTTTTGAAGGCTTGGCTCATTCTCATTTTGTTGCCTCACCGCTAATTGACAACATAGGTATCCAGTCATAGAGAGATGCAGCATGAAATCAGGCTCCTTGGCCCACCGAGAATGCACCGAACATCAAGGACCTACCTACTCTTAAATTAATCCAAACCTAATCTATTTTATGCCCCCACCCCCTCGCCCCCTGAACCATCAAGTCCTCCTTTCCCCTCCAGATTCTACCATTCACTTGCACACTGGAGACAATTTACAGTGGTTACAATTACTAACCTGCATGTCTTTGGAAGATTACCAGAGCACCTGGAGAAAACCCACATGGTCACAAGGAGAACATGCAAGCTCCACGGAGACAACGCCAGAGCTGTGAAATTGAAACTCTTTCACTGGAGCTGTGACGCAGTGCATCTACCCACTGTGTCACTGTGCTTGCAATGGGATCACAATATCTTTGTGTTATTTGAAAGAACAAGGAATGAATGTCACTCTGATGTGATTGTATATGATATGCATCACCTTCACCTACAATTATCAACGTAACCAGATCAACAATTGGGGCGGCACAATGGCAAAACGTTAGAGATGCTGCCTTACAGTGCAACTGACCCGGATTCAATCCTGACCATGGATGCTATCTGTATGGAGTTTGTATGTTAGTCTGAAGAACGTCGGCCATTCCGTCTCTCCAGAGATGCTGCCTGTCCCCGCTGAGTTACTCCAGCATTTTGTGTCTATCTCCATGTGATCATGTGGATTTTCTCCTGGTGCTCCGGTTTCCTTTGCAGTCCTGGGGAGAATGTACAAACTCCATACAGACAGCACCCATAGTCAAGATCAAACCCAAGTATCTGGCGCTGTAAGGAAGCAACAGTACCGCTGTGCCACTGTTCATCCCTCAAGTTCGTGATTTCTTGACTCGGATGCTGTCTGTACTAGAGGCTAAACAGGTAAGGTGGATGATCTCGGGGCATGGATTGGCTTGAGGGTCTGGAATATTATACCCATAACAGAAACTTGGCTGAGAGAAGGGCTGGATTGGCAGCTCAATATTCCAGTGTTTAGATGCTAGAGATGTGACAGAGATGCAGACAAGAGAGGAGGGGGTTTTGGCTTTTTGATCGGAGTGGACATACCTAAAGTGCTAAGAGAGGATTTTCTTGGGAAATCATCCAGTGAGTCTATATGGATAGAACTTAGAAAGAGGAAGGGAATGATCACTTTGATGGGACTGTACTGTTGGCCCCCAATAGTTAGTGGGAATTAGAGAAGCAGATGTGTCGGGAGATTGTAGGATGTGTAGGGAGATTGATCCATCCTACCACAACTAGAGAGCAGTCCTGAACTACTATCTACCTCATTGGTGACCCTTGGACTTTCTTTGATCTGACTTTACTGGCTTTATCTTGCACTGAACGTTATTCCCTTATCATGTATCTGTGCACTGTGAAAGGCTCAATTGTAATCATGTATTTTCTTTCCACTGACTGGTTAGCATGCAACAAAAGCTTTTCAATGTACACATGACAATAACCTAAACTGAACTGAAATTACAGATAGCTGTAAAAATAATAGGATAGTATGAGTGTTGTGCACAATAGATTGCTGCATATCCATACCTGCATTTCATCCAGAGAGTTGTGAATCTGTGGTTTTCACCCAAAGAGTTATGAATTTGTGGAATTCTCTGCCACAGTAGGCTATGGAGGCCAATTCATTGGATGTACTTAAGAGAGAGTTAGACATAGCTCTTAGGGCTAACGGAATCAAGGGAAAAGGGGAGAAAGCAGGAACGGGGTACTGATTTTGGCCGATGATCAGCCATGTTCATATTGAATGGCGGTGCTGGCTCAAAAGGCCGAATGGCCTATTCCTGCCCCTATTTTCTATGTTTCTATGTTTCTATCCTAAATTTCCAAAGTAATTAGAGAGAAACAAACAGTTACTAAGATGTGCAGTGATTTGGAATATCCCACAAAAGATTAATGTGGAGACACAAGAAACTACAGATGTTAGAATCTTGAGCAAAATAAACCACTGGAGAAACTCAGTGGGGCAGGCAGTATCTGTGGAGAGAATGGACAGAAGACATTATAGGTTAAGACCATTCATCAAAGATTAATGTATCCTTTGCTGGTTAACATTTGTCATTGATCAATTCTTCCAAGAAGTAATCATACAAGTCATTGAAAAACTAAGAGTTTGCAGGTGTTGGAAATCTGTTTAAAAAAACCCCAGAAAATACTCTGGATTTTTAGCAGCTTAGGTAGCATCTACTGGTTCATTTAATTCATTACTTTTTATAGGATCTTGCAATTGACTGGCCGCAATCAATGTCTGCGAGGTAATGGTTACTGCAGTTCAACGAGCGCTCCTTAATCATGAAAAGCTGAGAGTTGTTTTGGAATAATCCATCTATAATAATGGAAGTTTTTTTGTTTCTTTCAATCCAATGATAAATTGTGTTGGCAAGAATCTGGAACAAAACATCTGAAAGTAAATAAACTGCCAATGAAAACAAATGATGAAAAAATGTAGTTCTGGTGATCTCAAAGTTAAGCTCCATTTTTCTATAAGTATAGAATAAAAATATCCCAGACACTCATTGCCAATTTACATGGGCAAATCAGTAACACACTACGCTCCAATAAACTGGATTAGGAAGCTGTGTGCTGTATCCACTTCATCTCATAGATATAGCCAGGCAAAGTGAAAGAAAGCTCATTCATGCCTTCTACCAGACCAAATCGCTGTGAGAGGTCACCTGCAAAGGTCAAACCAGAGTAACTTGGCCCATGTTGCAAATGGCCATTCCAATCAACAGCCATGATCCAAAAGCAGAATGCTATAAGTCCAATGTGATAGGGGAAAAGGAGCAAAATGGTCAGCACCTCAGGTTTACATCTGCAGCACAGACTTTTGTGACGTTTCAGCAGAATTGTATGGAGTGAATTGGGAAAGGTGAGAGGGGAAAGATTAAATAGGAACCTGAAGGACAACTTTCTCCACACAAAAGTTGTTGGGTGCACAGAACAAGCTGCCAGAGAAGGTAGTTGAGGCAGGTGCTATAACATTTAAAAGACATTTGGACAAGTACATGGACAGGATATATTGGGCAAATGTGGGCAAATGGGAACTTTTTCCACAGAGAGACCGGTGTGTATATTGGATGTAATTATAGTACCTGCCTCGACTACCTCCTCTGACAGCTCATTTTAGTTTCAAATAACCGATTAGAGGAGGTAGTTGAGGCAGGTACTATAACAACATGTAAAAGACATTTGGATAGGTACATGAATAGGAAAGATTTAGAGGGATATGTACCAAACGTGGGCAAATGGGACTAACATAGATGGGGCATCCTAATCGGCATAAGCAAGTTGGGCTGAAGGGGCTGTTTGCGTGCAGTGTGCCTATTGTGCCTGAACATTCGCCCCCTCTGTGTGAAGGATAAACGATGAAAGGGGAGATATATGAAGTGCTGGTTGATATTACCAGGAGAATTAAGACACGGGCTTCCCTTGGTGCGGTGCAGAGGCTGTTGCTAGTAGGATGGGCCTAATCTAATTTGCCTCCGAGTTGCGCTTGCCTCCCATGTCGTGGAACGGCTCAATGCTGAATACTAAAAGCATTGCAATTTAACAACACGTGCAAGTGTCCAAGGTTTGCGCGGCACTGCTGTCGGCCGGGGAGGGCGAGGGTAATTGAGGTGCAGACGGTTAGGCAGCAAGCCAGGTACAGGAAGTGGACTGTTGCTGATTTGATGAATGAGAGTCGCCTAGATTCAGGGAGTGGGGTTTACTTTTCCGGTGCGGTGCTGCTCAGGTACAGTCTGCGGACTGACTGCATGTGTGTGTGTGGGATTGAGCTGCTTCTTCAGCTGGATGCACGGTGCAGGGATCTGCCTGTCCCAGGCTGTGTGTGTGTGTGTGTGTGGACGGGGCAGCTGCGGTGGAGGTTCAAGTCACCTTTCTCTCTGTTTGACGGGAGCTCCAGTTAAAGGTTGGGCAGAGTAACCAGCCTTCCGGACCTGCTCGTTCGCCTTGGACATGAACAGGTAACCTTGCACTCTGAAAGTGACAGAGCAGACTCCTTTGAAAGCAGCTGGTTTATTAAGCAGCGAACGCATCTAACGAGAACTGCGGTGTGCATTTTATTTCGATAAGTGAAATATTTCTTTTTTATTCTGAACAAACTTTTTTCCTCCCTTATCGTATTGCAGCATTTGCAAAGTTAATTTTGTGCAACGCGTGGTGTGTATGTCTGTCTGTGTGTCGCAAGCACATTGTTGCACTTGGGGATGCCATCTACTGGCCGCTCGATTTAAGTGAAGCAAAGCGACACTTGTTGCTGATCTTCATTTATTGAGGTCCTAAATCCAGTTCAGGTTTAACATTGAGAGACGTAGCATAGAATACGTTGCGTATATTAAGATTCTTTCAAAATATATATTTTATAATAGTGATACAGCGTGGAAACAGGCTCTTCGGTCCAACTTGCCCACACCGGCCAACATGTCCCAGCGACACAAGTCCCACCTCCCCGCGTTTGGTCCATATCCCTCCAAACCTGTACCTGTTTAACTGTTTCTTAAATGTTCGAGTAGTCCCTGCCTTAACTACCTCCTCTGTTTAATTAGCGGCTGACACGAGGGAATGGCACACAGTGTTACAGGGCAAAATAAATTTGTATCCCGAAGCTGAACACTACACTCCTATTTGGTGTTTCTGAATAAGGACAATTAGCTAAAACTTATATTTCCATTGTATCTTTTTAAGGTAGTAAAATAACACTCCTGACGTTTTTTGTAGGAATGTTATCAAACAAGAGATTGATGTCAAGCTGTAGTATTATTTTTATATAGGCAATCAAAGTTAAACACAAAATGCAGGAGGTGTTCCAGCGGTCAGGTGGCATCTCCAGAGGACATGGATAGGCGATGTTTCAGGACGGAGTCCTTCTTCAGATTGATACGAATAATGAAAAGCCTGGATGTGGAAAGGATGTTTCTTTTCCACTAGTGGGAGTGCCTTGGACCAGAGGGCACAGCCTCAGAATAAAATGACGTACCTTTAGAAAGGGGACGAGGAGGAGTTTCTTTAGGCAGAGGATGGTGGATCTGTGGAATTCGTTGCCACAGACAGCTGGATGCCAAATTTTGGGGTATTTTTAAAAGTGGAGATTGATAGGTTTTTTATTAGCATGGGTGTCAAATGTTATGGGGAAGTGGCAGGAGAAGAATGTTGTTGAAAGGGAAAGATAGATCAGTTATGGTGGAGTAGATTTGATGGGTTGAGAATGATGTGTTGGATGTGCAGGCTAGTGGGGAATTTGAGGCCAGGGTGGAAGATGGTCAATGGATTAGTCAAACAGACCAGTGGCAAAGGAAGTGGGATAGAGCAGTGAGAGACTTGGGCAGGAAATTCCAAAACTTAGGGGATGGTCAACTGAAGATCTGCCTGACGAAATGGAGTGATTTTAAATTTGAGGCCAGAAATAGGAAAAACCTATACCAAAGGGTTGTACATCTGGAGAGGTCTACCGGGATAGGGACACAGTACTGCAATTATACCTTGGATTTACATGGATAAGAATAAATAAGGCTAGCCAGTAATGTGCAATAGACAAGTCTCGCTGGAATATTGATTTATCTAACTTCAAGTAACCCGTGCGTAGCTTCTCTTTCCATCCCTCCCCCACTCTAGTTGTCGTACAAGTTTCACTGTCATCCTGTTGAGTTTCTCTATCTATATCACTTGTTTCTATTGTGGGCTCCACCGTTCCTTAATCATTGTTGCTTTTTGTATATCTTTCATTAATTTGTTCTACTGTACGTCCCTTCTATCTCTCTTTTCCTTCTCCACTGACTCTCAGTGTGAAGAAGGGTCTCGACTCAAAACGTCACCTATTCCTTTTCTCCAGAGATGTTGCCTGACCCGCTGAGTTACTCCAGGTTTTTGTCAATCTTCAGTGGAATTCACCATCTGCAGTTCCTTCCTACACTAGCTGTAATAAAGTCATCTCAAGGCCTTCAGCAGAAGCAGGGAGAAGAGCTTTGTAAGGCCAGCAGTGGATGATACAGAGGAGGAAATGAGCAGTCCTGAGAATGACACAGATGTGAGGGTCAAAACTGAAGATAGACACAAAATGCCTGAGTAACTTGGCGGGACAGGCAGCATCTCTGGAGACAAGGAATGGGTGACGTTTTGGGTTGCGACCTTTCTTAAGATAGAAGAAGGGTCTCGACCTGCAACGTCACCCATTCCTTCTCCAGAGATGTTGCCTGTCCCGCTGAGTTACTCCAGCATTCTGTGTCTATCTTTGGTGTAAACCACCATCTGCAGTTCCTTCCTGCACATTAGGGCCAAAACTGATCAGCCACTGATTACTATCTACAGTATTTAGACTAATTTACAATAATTAATTTACAATAGGTCCCTTGTATTGAATTGCATCTTTTCCTGCTCCCTGATAAAACTGCATATCCTGTATCAGGAGCGGAGTGAGTTTTTAAGCATTAAACCATTGGTTTTTGTGTTTAAGAAGACAGAACATGCATCCATACAGTATAGTTCACATTTTTAGTTGCCCCAAGGGAGTTTGGAGCTAATTAAATGTAGTTTGAGTGTAGTCACTGTTGTAATGCAAGGAAATGGCAAATGAACTCCACATTTTCATAGAGTTGTAAGAATGGTCTGCAATCATGGCTACTCCCAGGTCACCACCATGTAGCTTAGCATTGAGAAACAGTCCCAATTAACATCTTCGGGTTTTACAATTGGTTCCAAATGTTTACTCTTTCCAAGTTCCATTTAATGTATGCGCACATGTGAATGCTTGGTATTAGGTGTTCATCAAGAATGTCCTTTGAACATATCTTCATTAGAAATGTTAATTTGCTGTGGAGAATTTTATTGAGGGATGGGAAATTTGGACTCAGACACAGGGGAGCGAAATGCATGGAATGCTGTGTTTTTTAAAAAACATCCATCGGCTTGCTATTGGTGAATGGGACAGACTAACATACTGTGAATTTTATTGCTCGGCGACTTGCTGTAGTCATATTACCAGAAATCTCTTGAAGTGTTTTTGTTTGAGTGAAGGTATAGTGCTATAAAGTTCAGGACAGGCAACAAGTTGCATTAATTTAAAGGAATAATTGGAAGAGTAAAGAATGGTGGGCGGAGAATTTACAGCCATAACTTACCGAGTGAGAAGAATGTTTTCAAATTTAGACTTATCAAACTAAATATTGTTTTGCATTCTTGATTAGTCATCAGTAAAGCAGGGTGAAATATTTGAAGAGAGGTTTGTGTGTGTACATTTGTGGTAAGAAATTATATTCTGAAAGATTCCTATGTCTAACCTTAGTGTAATGAGCCTACATTTCATTTGGGAGGTGTTTTGGTAGGTAACAGTGTTTTAGACAGACTGAATGCAGTGCTAAAACTCTCTTCCTGTAGCTTTTCTGCTTCTGTAATAATACAGTATAATAAGAAGACTATCAAAATAATTTTTAATTACAATCACTTTAACGTAAATGATGTAAAAGGTAATTGTTCAATTTAGAATAAGATCTAAGTAAGATTGTTCACATTCTACTTCAAGCACTTGTCATTTTAGCTTTTAGGAATAAGTCTGCAAACATTCATTCAAATCTGCTCAGAATATTTCCTCACGTACGTATTTGAGGATCTACATCATCTGAATCATAAATATTGTGTTTCTGATGTGTTATTGTGATGACGTGCCATATTATTTGGCATGTTATACAGATTGACTAACAAGTAATTTGTTTTGAATTGATATAGAAATAAGGATGACTATTTTACAAAATGCTACTAAAGCTTAGAATTGTACATTCATCTTTGGTTGAAAAAATATGTTGCTTAAGCATCAAGGATCGTGCATCTAAATAACATGAGATTGACTCAGGTGTTGGTGAGGCTGCATTTGGAGTACTCTGTTCAGTTTTGGTCACCTTCTGTGCTGCATGACTATCTCAATAGCCACCACATTTGGAGGTTTGACTATAGTTTGCAATTGATAGAAATGCAGCACAATTTTACAACTACAGTCCCCCCCCCTTTTTTTAATCGCAATCTTTCACTTGTGCAGCTTTCACTTGGAGTGATAAATCAGCCAAGAGCTCATTAAAGCAGTGGCAAAACTGAAAATGGGCTATTCAGCATAACCTGTCTCATTGCTAGAACATTTCAAACTAATCCCACTGACCCTTCTCTCTTTATCTTTCTGTTTTAAATATTTATAACATTTTCCATTTATAGTTCAAGATTCTCAACCTCTCCTGTGGTAGTGATATTTGCATAAGTGACTCTCGGCATAGAGAGATTTCACTTGACCTTTCTCCCCCTCACAGTGGCAATTTACAATGTTGACCCCGTGTCTCAGACCACCCATTGTAAAGAACCTTGAATAAAAGCTGGTTGAATCTCAGCCAGAGTGTCGAGTGATTTCAGTATTTCCACCCCAGATTTAAGGGGAAATTAATCCTCCTATGACGACTTAAACCATCAGCAGGGAATCTGGTGGAGGGCTTTGGATGACACTGAACTTTAGATTATAAAAAAACATGAAATGCACAACCTAACACTTGCTATAGATGGAGAACAATAAGCCTATTTCAAAAGGATAATGATCTTTGTTTGAGGAAATATAGCTTGATTTCACAAATAATTAGACTAAGGAATCTCCTTCAGTCAAAGTGCACTGATGACAACTGTGGGAAGGATGCATTAAATGGTAAAGGACGCATTAAATGGTAAAGGACAGCATTATTAAAGCAACAGTCATGGGGTCATACAGCATGGAAGTAGGCTCTTCGGCCCAACTCACTCGTGCCAACCAAGATCCCATCTAAGTTGATCCCTCCTCTGGCAGCTCGTTCCATATACTCACCACATTACGAGAGCAAAATGTTCCTCCTTGGATTTCTATAAAATCTTATCCGTATGCCTTAAACATATGTCCTCTGGTTCCTGATTTCCCTTCCCTGGGTAAAAGACTGTGCATTCACATTATTAATCTCCCTCATGGTTTTATACACCCCTCCATGGAATAAAGTCCTAGCCTGCCCAACCTTTCGCTATAGCTCGGGTCCTCAGGTCCTGGCAACATCCTCGTAATTATATTCTGCAGCATAATAACATCCTTTCTGTAGCAGGGTGGCCAAAACTGCACACAGTACTCCAAATGTGGCCTCACCAACATCTTGTACAACTGTAACATAATGTCCCAATTTCTATACTCTAACTCACGAAGCCCATTGTATCAAATAGAAACATAGAAAAAAGGTGCAGGAGGAGACCATTAGGCCCTTCGAGCCAGCACCGCCATTCATTGTGATCATGGCTGATCATCCACAATCAATAACCCGTGCCTGCCGTCTCCCCATATCCCTTGATTCCACTAGCCCCGAGAGCTCTATTTAACTCTCTCTTAAATCCATCCAGTGATTTGGCCTCCACTGCCCTATGTGGCAGAGAATTCCACAAATTCCCAACTCTCTGGGTGAAAAAGTTCCTTCTCACCTCAGTTTTAAATGGCCTCCCCTTTATTCTAAGGCCCCTGATTCTGGACTCGCCCAACATTGGGAACATTGTTCCTATATCTAGCTTGTCCAGTCCTTTTATAATTGTATATGTCTCTATAAGATCCCGTCTCATCCTTCTAAACTCCAGTGAATACAAACATAGTCTTTTTATGCCTTCTTTACCTGTGCCATTACTTTCAGGGAACTATATAACCATACTTCCAGATCCCTCAGCTCTGACACTTCTCAGGGACCTGCCATTCACTGTGAAGATCCTGACTTCTCTAAATATGACACCTTGCACTTATCTGTATTAAACTCCATTAACCTTTCCTCAGCCAACTTGTCCAACTCATCAGGATCCTGCTGCAATTTTTGATAATCATCTTCACTGTCCACGATACCACCTCCTTTAGAGTATTTTGCAAACGTACTAATCATGCCTTGTACATTCTCATTCAACCTATTGATATAAACCACAAAAACAATGAGTCCAACATTTATCCGTGAAGCACACAAGTAGTCATAGGCCTATGGTCTGAAAAACAATCTTCCACCACCATCCTCTGTTTCCTTCCATGAAGTCAATTCTCTATCCAGCTAGCTAGTCAGCTAGCTGTCTTTGGATTCCATGTGATATAAGCTTCCACCGTGGCCTACCATTTGGAACCTTTTCAAAGGCCTTGCTGAAGTCCACATAAACTGAAGAAGTCTGAAGAAGTGTCTCAACCCGAAACGTCAACTATTCCTTTTCTCCAGAGATGCTGCACGACCCGCTGAGTTACTCCAGCATTTTGTGTTTATCTTCAGTGTAAACAGTTCCTTCCTACTCATATTAGTAAACCATTGATGATATTAATTAATTTTAGGAGATTTAATGAAACATTGATAACATAATAGCAAATAGATGTAAATTGCTAGAGACCAAGAATAGGGAGTTAATGATAATTGGTTGGTCTACTAAATAGTTGGATATGGTCAGTGTACAAATAGGCCCTCTGGCCCAACTTGCCGACGCTGACCAACATGCCCTATCTATATCAGTCTCACCTGCCTGCCTTTGGCCAATAAACCTCTAAACTGGTCCTAGCCATGTACCATTCTAAATGCTTCTTAAACTATGCAATAGTACCTGCCTCAACTACCTCCTCTGGCAGCTCGTTCCATACACTCACCATCCTTTATGTAAAATAAAAAGTTACCCTTGTTCTGCAAAGATTGCTGCTGAAAATTATTGACCGTCATTTACATCGAGGTTGTACAACACAATAAGCCACATCTGGCCTAATAAACATTCTTTCTGGCCATCCGTAGAGCCTAGAAAGTAGTGTAAAAACCAGGGAGAGTAGTGGTCCTACTGCTTGCCTGCCAAGAGCCTTATTACCCGTTCTACTGTAGTGAGCTGTTTTTGGCTTGAGTAACTCTGTAACAAATTTAATGGTTTCCAACTCTCTGTTAACCTGTATGAAATCAACTGGATTATGTCAAGAAAATTTACCTTCTGTGAGAGGGAATAAAACCCGCCACATCTCTGGAAATAATCAACAGGTTTGAACGCTTGGATTGATAACTCTCTGAAGGCATACTGGCCAGAAACAATCTTTTGTCTTTCCACAGATGATGGCTGATTTGCAGATTATTTCCAGAGCTTTATATTCTTATTCTAGATTTCCAGCTTGTATCATATTTTTTCTTCAAACCAGCTTTTGAGTTGACAAGACCAAGACTTTTGGAGAAATTCTACAGCAGATCAGAAACAGAAATTCTGCGAGGTCAGCCTTTTTCAATAGGTTTGGAAACTGTAGAGACGATTGTGGTCTCTTTGTGGTCAGACATTGTACTGGCCAAAATGGGAAAGAAAACAAATACACTTTGACTGGCAAGGTGAGAGAGGCTGGGAGATAAAGCATTCTTTCTTTCAGCATATTAATACACATTCATATTCAATAAAACTGCCAGGAATTCTGAGAAGCAAAATTTTCCATTCAAAAACAAAGATTGTAGTTGTAAACACTCTCCTTCACCTCTAAATTATGTGTAAGTTTCACTGAAAATAAATGAGAATGAGAAGCAAATTTATTTTGTGGAAGTTTTATAGTTTCACAACAACTGAGAAATATTAAAACAATCCCCCCAATTTATAATTATAAGTGTACAGAACAGACCTCATGAAAGGAAGTTAATCCAATTTCAAACATGATTGTTTGATTAATAAAAAAATATAGGTGCAATTGGCCAAATACAGCCTGAAAAGGAGAGAAAGATTTTTTTTTTTAAACAATGACAATTTAACAAGTATATTTGGCAAAAAAGTGCTTGATTTGTACTATAATATACATTTAAATGTCCTATTAGGATTGGAAAGCTAGGCTCTCATTCAATCTCCATGACTAGCCATGGTTTTAAAAGAAAAAAATTCAAGTGGGTTACGCATTCAAATGCCAATGACTGAGATTCATAATTCCATATATATATATATATATATCATATTTACATTCATTCCATGTTTGCTTAAAGCATTGAAGGAGATTATTTCAGCACATTGAGTCGATGTTGACTCGCAGCCAATTCCCATTTCTCCCACTAATTTTTCTCTGTAACCCATTGTCGTCACATTCGCATCAGTTCCTCCCAGATTCTGCCATTTATCTACATACCAAGTAATTTAAAGTGGCTAACTAATGTACCAGCCTGCATGTCTTTGGGATATTGGAGGAAACCCGAGGATCCAGGAGAAACCCAAGGTCACACAGAAAACACATGAATTCAACAGAAACAGTTCCACGGGCTGTTTCTTGAAGATGTGATGCAACAGCTCTACTAGCTGCGCCAATGTGCTGCACTTCATTACACTGTTAAATAAGCAAACCGTTTTATTTGACAGCAATCTGAAACTAAACTAGGCTGTGAATAAACTAGGTTGTGAATAATCAAATTTGTATCTTGATAACGCATGGCTATAAATGTCAGCATTTGAGAGTGTTTGCTTACAATGAGCCATGTTTCATGTAAATGGTCCTCAGAAATTATTTGGATTCTCAGTCTGGTACCTCCTGTAGATGTTGGACTCGCTGGTCTTTGGTTCCCAGGCTTTTACTTGCAGCCCTGAAATAGAGGCACAACATTACCAGCCTCCAGTCATCCGGCACGTCACCTGTGTCTAATGTTGATTCGTATCTTTATCAGGGCTCCTGCAATTTTTTCTTGAGCTTCCCACAGCGTCCTTGGATATATATGATCAGGCCTGGGAGATGTATCTACCTTCACGATGACCAGCACCACCTTCACCCAAATACAGCCCTAAATGGACATTCCCCCCCCACATCAAAAATCTTCTAACCTACCTCTCTAACTCCAGGTCCCTCAGGTCGGCCCACTTGGGGCTACTCACAATCCCGCGGTCTAGGCTTAAGCTCAGGGGTGACCGCACTTTTGCGGTTGCAGCTCCTAGACTGTGGAACAGCATCCCTCTCCCCATCAGAACTGCCCCCTCCATCGACTCCTTTAAGTCCAGGCTCAAAACCTATTTCTACTCCCTAGCGTTTGAGACTCATTGAGGAGGTGCTGTGAACTGTTTCGTATGTGCTGTTGTGTTTGTATGCTACTGTATGTTTCATTTTTTCCTTAGTACCTAATCAGATGTACAGCACTTTGGTCAACGTGGGTTGTTTTTAAATGTGCTATACAAATAAAATTGACTTGACTTGACTTGACAGTCCTCAAGACATCTTCATTTCCTGTCCCAAGTTCCTTAATCTTCATAGACACAGAAAGCTGGAATAGCTCAGAGGGTCAGACTGCATCTCTGGAAGAAGTGACATTTCGGGTCGAGACCCTACTTCATACTGAGAGTCAGGGGGATCGGAAACGGGAGATATAGATGGTTGGGAAAGGGAAATCTTCATGTCTTTCTCTACAGTAAAAATTGAGGCAAAAGACTCATTGAAGACCTTGTTCATCTATAGTTCCTCATTTTCTCACTCTTGTTGCCCTGTTTTCCTTAATGTTCATATAAAAGTGGTCAGAAATGGAATTTGCTATTTAAAACAAATAGCCTTAATAGAAGCTGGATAAGCACATGAAGGAGAAAGAAATAGAAGGATAGGTTGATTGGCCAGATCAAGAAGGGTGTGTAGCATAAACACCTGCACAGATCAGTTGTTTTTTGTGTTTTTTGTCTTAATTGTAGTGTTCAGATGTGATGCAGTATTTTTGTGGTTGTTCACTATGTGTGGGGGAAACTGTAAAATTGTCTCTTCCGAACGGAGACCCGACCTTTTTTTTCTGGGTGGTGTCTCCGTTCCCGCTGCGGCCAACCATCGGCCAAACACCTGGAGCTGGCGGCCTCCACCTGGGTTCGCAGAGCCCACGGACTGTACTCACCATCTGCGGAGCTGGCTGCCTTCGGAGGCTGTGGTGGCGCTGCGAATGCGGCTGCGACTTGCCTTCGGAGGCTTCGGCCGCGGGCCGCGTGGATATCGGAAGCTCGCAGACCTCTGAGTGGGGGCCGACATCGTGAGCTCCGGCAGCATCTTCGCCCGCCCCGAATCGCGGGGCTTGGGTCGCCCCGCCGTGGTCCTTTCACTGTCCGGCGCGGCCTGAAATAGGCCGTGGGATTTTTCTTTGCCTGGCGTGGGCTTCAATGTCGGGAGCCCCGACGTGCAGCGGCAGCATCTTCGCCTGCCCCGAATCGCGGGGCTTGGGTCGGCCCGCTGCGGACCTTTCACTGTCCAGCATGGCCTGGAACGTGGTAACTACAACATGCTGACTGTGGGAGAAGATGGCAGGGGAAGAGAAAAGACATTCTGGCCTTCCATCACAGTGAGGAGGTGACTGGAGGAGACTCACTGTGATGGATGTTTCTTGTTTTTGTTTTGTGTTGGTTTGTGATTGTGTGTGTTATTGGTTATTTTTATTGCTCTTATTGTTGGACTGTGGGTAAGGAATTTCGTCCAAAAGACTTGTTTTTTTTGGATGACAATAAAGGTTATTCTGATTCTGAACAGTTGGATCAAACGATCCATTTCTGGATTGTAATTATTTTGTCACTTTGTAATAATCTAAGAAGCTTTAGGTCTTCCATTCTTTCATTATAATTCATTTAAGTTGGTATCAATCCAGTTGTTACTTACTATGGTCTTTCAAAAATGTGTGTAATTAAATCTTCTCAATTTTTAATATGGTTTTCTTTATTGCTCAATAATATGGGCAGTCGGAGAACTGGTTGGCTTTGATTGGCAACATGTTGCACAATGTAAAAATCAGTCTTTTAGATACAAAAGGTAAAGAGTATATGGGTGACATTTTAGTGTATGTCCTCGTATCTGTTTTTTTATATGCATGAGTTGTTAGCTATCAGCCTGAGTCGTCCTCATAGAAAGTGTATGCAGCTAAAGGAGATCACGTGCATCACTACAATCCCTATACAGGGTAAGGGTTATCAAGTTACATCCCTGGGTCTCGTGTTATAAAGAACAATGAACACTGGATCATTGTAATTACATATTTGTATCGAATCATAGGAATTACATATATGTTTAACAGAGTTCCCACTGGCAATAAAATAAAATGTTGGTAAAACTTAGAAGGTCAGTCTGATGCTATCTTTGACCTAAAATATTAATTGTCTTTATTTCCATAGATGTGGCCTGATCTTTTGAATATTTCCAGTATTGCTGTTTTGTTAATTTCAGATTTCCAGTCTTTCGTTTTATTTGATTTTTTTTTCACTGGTAAAGTTCCTGAAAAATATCTAGCAAACTATTCCAAAATGTGTGACAAAATGCACTTCTTTTTGGTGGGTAAACTACATTGCTGCCTGAACCAGTACTTTTGTGGCACTGAGAGGGTTGGCTGACACCATGTGATAATTGAGTGTTAAAGGAAAGATTATGCTGATCAAAAGAGTTTAAAATTTGGTTCATGAGTGTATAATTGTCATATGTACTGAAAGCAGAACGATAAAAATTCTTACTTGCAGCAGCACAACAAACGTAGTACTCATAGATAATATAATAAACAAAAAAAAAAACCAATAAATTAAAAAATGATATGAACATTAAAAAAAAACAAAGTCCCTAGAGCAACCATGATGGAACATAGTTCATTGTTTAGTTGGCGTTTGTAGTGTTCCTGAACCTGGAGGTCATGGTTTTTAGACTCCTATGCCTTCTTCTCAATGGCAGTAGTGAGATGAGAGCATGGCCAAGATGGTGTGGGTCCCCAGATGCTGGGACCCCAGTTATTTACAGTGTATATTAATGATTTGGACGAGGGAATTGAATGCAACATCTCTAAGTTTGCAGATGACACGAAGCTGGGTGGCAGTGTTAGCTGCGAGGAGGATGCTAGGAGGCTGCAGAGTGACTTGGATAGATTAGGCGAGTGGGCAAATGCATGGCAGATGCAATATAATGTGGATAAATGTGAGGTTATCCACTTTGGCGGCAAGAACAGGAAAGCAGAGTATTACCTGAATGGTGACCGATTGGGAGAAGGGGAGATGCAACGGGACCTGGGTGTCATGGTGCACCAGTCATTGAAAGCAAGCATGCAGGTGCAGCAGGCAGTGAAGAAAGCGAATGGTATGTTGGCATTCATAGCAAGAGGATTTGAGTTTAGGAGCAGGGAGGTTCTGCTACAGTTGTACAGGGCCTTGGTGAGACCGCACCGGGAGTATTGTGTGCAGTTTTGGTCTCCTAACCTGAGGAAAGACGTTCTTGCCTTAGAGGGAGTACAGAGAAGGTTCACCAGATTGATCCCTGGGATGGCGGGACTTACATATGAGGAAAGACTGGATAGACTGGGCTTGTACTCGCTGGAATTTAGAAGACTGAGGGGGGATCTTATAGAAACATATAAAATTCTTAAGGGGTTTGAGAGGCTAGATGCGGGAAGATTGTTCCCGATGTTGGGGGAGTCCAGAACCAGGGGTCACAGCTTAAGGATAAGGGGGAAGTCTTTTAGGACCGAGATGAGAAAACATTTCTTCACACAGAGTGGTGAGTCTGTGGAATTCTCTGCCACAGAAGGTAGTTGAGGCCAGTTCATTGGCTATATTTAAGAGGGAGTTAGATGTGGCCCTTTTTGCTAAAGGGATCAGGGGGTATGGAGAGAAGGCAGGTACAGGCTACTGAGCTGAATGATCAGCCATGATCATATTGAATGGCGGTGCAGGCTCGAAGGGCCGAATGGCCTACTCCTGCACCTAGTTTCTATGTTTCTATGTCCTCGATGATGCTGGCTGACATTTTGAGGCAGCGCCTCCTACAGTTCCTTTCGATGGTGAGGAGGTCGGTGCCCATTATGGACCATGTGCTGAACACCATTTTTTGTAATCTTTGCATTTGAGTTGCTGAACCGGGCCGTGATGCAACCAATCATTATGCTTTCTACCATAGCCCTGCAGATGTTCAAGATAGTATTTGTCGCCAAATAAAATCTCCTCAATCGTCTAAGGAAGTAGAGGCGTTGATGGGGTTTATTTTTGAATCTAGGTTCTAGTGCCTATGCAGATAAAAAATAGTTGAAGGATAAACAAAAGCAAGTAACAATGAACTGTCTTCCATTCTAGTTTAAATATCAAAATGTAAAATTCCCGTTTCTTCACTGCAACTATTCAAATGAAGCACCACCATTAAGAAATTCAAGATCATGTGGAATCAATATTATCAACGGTAACTGCACCATGGGATTGAGATGATAAAGACTGATCTTGATGCTATCTTGTGTAAGAAGGGACTGCAGATGCCGGTTTAAACCGGATAGACACAAAAAGCTGGAGTAACTCAGCAGGACAGGCAGCATCTCTGGAGAGAAGGAATGAGTGACGTTTCCTGCTGAGTTACTCCAGCTTTTTGTGTCTATCTTGATGCTGTCAGTTGAGTTCAGGACAATACCCTGGGTGGCATCTAAATTGTGTCATAAAATATTTCTTCATCTCTTTGTCTCTGATATGTGGGGAATTTTCCTGGCATCTGATTGCCATCTGTTTCTACCACCACTGACCCACAAATAGTGCCGCTTTCATTTGTATCTTGGGGGTAGATTTTGACTTCCTGCCAAGATTTAAGACTGGTATTTTGGTCCAGCTGGTTAATATTTACATTCTTTAATAGGCAGGCAATCTGCATTGTCTGTTTTAATTTTTCTGGATTATGTGGTATTGGCATTAGCTTATTGTTGGCACCATGAGAGCAGATAGTGCTTCTGGTCTGCATTGAGTCCTCATGGGGAAGAGGTGAATGAACAGGATTGTTTCACCGAAAGACAACAGGGGAAGTGGAATATAATCCTAATGTACAACTGAAAAGGAGAAGTCCATTTTGAGGAATTTAATTGAATTTACTTGTGACCACCCCCCCCCCCCCCTCCCCCAAACAGGGCACTGGTCTTTCTTCAGCAACTTGTGTTGTGACTTTTTTGGGGTGCTGTGTTAGCTTTTGTATAGTGATTAGAAAAGCAATACCGATTAGGAGTCTTGCCTTCGGTGCTTTCTTAGTGAGACTAATCATTGTCATGCTCTGAATGTTTATGTTTTCATGTGCTATGAAATTTGAAGTAAATATGAGCATGTTAAAGTGTCATCTGTAATCTATTGAAGAGCGTAGTGTACACAAAAGCATTGAATCGGGCAATATTAGGGAGAGAGGGAGAGAGAGGACTTTCTACTGGCTATGCTACGATGACTATAATATAATGACAGTGCCCATGTACTATTCCTGGCACTGGCACTGGCACTAACGATTAAATGATTTTTTAAAATTCTGTATACAAAAAAATGCATACTGTTGAAGCAGTATCATATTCTTATGAATATTAGTTCAAATCTTTTCTCAAGCCCCAGAGATATTTTTGGGATGAGGAGTGTTACCAAGAAATGTAATTTGCACATTTATTAAGACGTGCAGATGTCCTGAAAAAAAATGAGTATCCTTTTAAAAGGTTTCGCGTGATTCTATACCTTATTCCCACCAGACCTGCAGCCCTTCTTATTAACAAGCCAAAATATTCTATTTGAATAAATAGAGAGTCTGTAAGCTTCCCCAGAATAATGTTCGTGGCTGCAAGCCAGGCTGAAATCCTCATAATTCAAATGTTGTGGTTGTTGTTTGTAGAATAATTTTAGAATTTAGCCACAAGGCCAGTTTCAACAATGTCTTTCTTTTAAAATATGCTTTCCGTAATCCATTGTTTCAATGACGAATGGATCTGTGGTTCCTTATGAGTGTGGTAGGGGGTAGGGTGGAGGCTGATAAAAGAGCATAAAGGTTCAGCCGTAAAGATTTCAGTACTGTTTCCAATCTCTTCCAGTCCCCATGAGGCCCCATAAATGAGTTACAGCCTTTCCTACTTGGTAAATGGTTCCAATCCATTTGGGCAGTTCCTGTGTTCGGCCTGAGTACAAGAAGTTAATGTGTTTTCCAAAACACATCTTGAGATGCATAGGAATCCCGTCCTCTAGTCAAGTTAATTGGAGAAGGAGAGCTTGGCGTGGGTTCCCCCTAGTTCAATAGGAAACCATTACTTAAAATCTTTCTGGATATGTTTCTGTTAGCCAGCCAAGGACGCAATGATGCGAGCTGGACATTACAATTACAGTTGAATCTGGATAGTTTTATTGGTAGAGTTTGGACTTGGCTACCTCCACGTGTTCAGTTCATCTGCTAAAAACAACATGATTTAAATGATAGTTGTGGCTCACTTAGTAACAGTCTTGCCCCTATTTAAGAAAGTTGTGTGGTCGCCAGTCATTCCAGAGACTTGACTGTAAAATTTTAGATTGATGTTCCAGCGTAGAACTGAGGAGTGGCACGTTGTGTCTTGTGAAGTTTTGCAGATGGAAAAATAAACCAAAAATTGTCTGCTCTCTCAGGTTGATGTAATAGGCTGATGTAATAGATCCAATCACATCTTTTTGAAGAACACTTATTTAACTACTATTTACCATCAATAAAGTACATTTAATAATTTTTATTTGGAGCATGTTGTATTTAAACTGGTGGCTGTGCTTCATAAAGAACAGCATTGAATATAATGAGTCATGATAGCACATCGGCTGATTGAAGCTGTACTCAGAGGATGGTCAAAGCTGCTATAGACTTTTATTGCACTATTATTGTTTTTTATGTGCATGTTTGTGTACACATCCTTATATTCCTTCCTTGTATAACATGTATTTATATGCATTTATTTATATTATTTATCTAATCTATCTATAAATATCTGTATATGTGTGTGTGTGTATTTGGGAGTATGTGTGTATATATACACACACTGCACCTTTTCTCTCTCGTTTATTATATTGTATATAATGTACTATGTTTTCGTTTTCTGTTGTGCTGCTGCAAGTAAGAATTTCATTGTTCTATCTGGGACAAATGACAATAAAACACTTGACTCTAGACTCCAGTGAAGGGCTAGATCCACAATGGACTTTCTCCAGACCCATGGGAACAAATTGCAATGTGGTGGATATTTTAACATTTTGCGGCACAGTGATAAATGACTTGAAGAGGAGCAATGTTTATAAATTTATTTTTGATGACCACACTTTGTGATTGATGCTGAATTGTGATGAAATAAATGGCATTCTAGATCTTAGATTAAAGCAGGTGGCCTAAAGAATAGCAGATGTATTATTGTATGTATGATGGAAATAGACATTGAAATAGGAAATTGCAAACAGGTGGAAGCGATAGAAAAGTCCTGCTCTGAAAGGAAGAGAAAGAAATGTATTTGGGTGCAATGATTGATAAGCCATTAAAGCTGACTGTTGACATACATCTATCAGAACTCATTAGAGGCTTGTATTCATCTTTGCGGTCAGACATTTAAACTGGTGGAACCCTAATCAAAATAATTCTAGGGTCTAGCCTTTTAATGTTGTACACAAGTGGGTCCTAGGGAGACCAGCAGCCATGTGATTCTGGACTGTGATGATCAGGACAGGAATATGGTTTCATTTGGAATGGATATCATGATTATTTATATTTTCAGATGGCCTTTCAAGTCCCACATAAGAGTTGAACTGCAGAAGTAGAACATTAAGCACTGAGGGTAATATACTGGCATTGATTGAAAATTGTTTGACAGACAATTTACAAAGTGTTGAAATAATTGTGTTAGAAGGAACATGCAGATGCTGGTTTAAACCGAAGTGAGACACAAAAAGCTGGAGTAACTCAGCGGGACAGGCAGCATCTCTGAAGAGAAGGAATGGGTGACGTTTCGGATTGAGACCCTTCTTCAGACTGAAAGTCACAGGAAAGGGAAACGAGATAAAGATGATGATGTAGAGAGATATAGAACAATGAATGAAAGATATGCGAAAAAGTAATGCCGATGAGGCCATTGTTAGCTATTTGTTGGGTGAAAAGGAGAAGCTGGTGCGACTTGGGATGGTGAGGGATGGAGAGAGGGAATGCCGGGGTTACTTGAAGTTAGAGAAATTAATATTCGTACCACTGGCATTGTTCAAGATGTGAATTCTTATACATCGGCAAGATCAAACGCAGACTGGGCGATCGTTTCGCTGAACACCCTCACTCAGTCTGTCTGGACCTATCTGATCTTCTGGTTGCTAAACACTGTATTTCTCCTTCCCATTCCAACACTGACCTTTCTGTCCTAAGTCTCCATTGTTAGAGTGAGGCTAAATGCAAAATGGAGGAACAGCATCTCATATTTCGCTTGGGTGGCTTACAACCCAAATTATCCTTCATTGCAAGAGGTTTTCAATACAGGAAGAAGGATGTCTTATTACAATTATATTGGTCCTTGGTGAGATCACACCTGGAGTAATGTGCACAATGTTGATCTCCTTGCCTAAGGGTAATATTAGTATGGAGGTATTGCAACCAGGTTCACCGACAGATTCCTGGGATATAGTCCAGTATTTGCTAGAATCTAAGGGAACTCCAATTGAGAGATAATGCTATGTCATCTAGCACTAGCTAAAATGACATTCCCTCTCTCCTAGATGCTGCCTGACCTGCTGAGTAACTTCAGCATTTTGTGATACCTAGCTAAAATGACCTACATTTACATTGAATTTTGTGTGACCTTTTCAAGGTGTCTGAAAGCAAATGAAGAACATTTGAGGTGTGATCACTATTGTAACATGGGGAATGCTGGAGCTAATTTGTGTGCATCAGGGTGTCTAAAACAACAACGTGATAATGATCAGTAATATTGAATGAATGATAACTATTGGCCAGAACTTTGGAGATAATTCCCCGACCCTTTGGAACAGTTCAAAAGGATCTATTGAGAGAGGAGAAAGTGCCTCCGATTATTTTCTGCACACAAGAATGCTGACAAGAATGATCTGTTTGTGATGTAGGATCAGCCCGGCTATCAAACAGCTGGGCGATTATGGGGGGAGCTGCAAACCGGAAGTCCTATTACGCAGAGGGTGGTGGGTATATGGAGCAAGCTGCCAGAGGAGGCAGTTACTATAACAACATTTAAAAGACATTTGAACAGGTACATGGATAGGAACAATTTGGAGGGTTATGGGCCAAATGCAGGCAGGTGAGACTAGTGAAGATGGGGCATCTTGGTCAGCATGGGCAAGATGAATTAAATGAATGATAGTTTATTGTCACATGTACTTGGGTACGGTGAAAGTCTCTGTTTCTGGCACTAACAAACCAATAAAGTAATCATTAGAGTACCGATGGTCCCTCTTTGTTCTCGGCAGCCCCCGCCCGCCGGGTTTCTCTTGTTTTTGGTGGCCTCCCTTCCTCCTTGCTGCCAGGTTCCTCCTTGTTCTCGGCTCTCCGGCTCTGTCTCTCTTTGTTCCCGGCAGCCCCTCCACCGGGTCCCTCTTTGTTCTCGCCTCCGAACCCAACTGTGTGCACATCAACATCCCCTGACTCTCACTCTACACCAGGGGTAATTTACACGAGCCAAGTCACCTACCAACTAGCAGATCTTTGGGATGTGGGAAGACACTGGATCTCCTGGGATAAACCCATGGAGTCGCAGGGAACATTCAAACTACACGCATGTAGACCCTGTTTAACGTGCGCAGTGATGATGATATCTGTGACAATGACCTAAGTGGTGACTCTTTATCACTGTGACTGTCTTTTTCCTGCACTGGGGCGAGATTGAGGTTCTTGCCTATCTGAAATGATGAAGTCACAAGTGTAAAGCTGGGTTGGGGAACGAGGGCCAGTAAGAGCTGTGTGCATGCACCTGCCATGTGCAATTTGTAATCCAGAAGAGAGAGTGGGCTGAGGGGAATGTGTGAAGGATTAGACATGAGGTCATCATCATCTGCAAAGCCATTCGCCCAGCTGTTAGTCACAGCCTTAGCAACAGACACAGCACTGATGTCTAGCGTGGCCTCCTCTGAGCATTGGGGCATGCAGGCACAGCTCCCTCAGCTCTGGTTGACTCTCGCTGATTCTGGCTGTCTACCAATTTGCTCTGCAAAGGAGAGGGATGTATGTTAGTGAGTCCTGGTTGTGTTTAAGTGAACTGGTTATTGCCTTGAACTGAGATGTAGGAATGGCATTTCCAGGTATGAAAATGTGTCTGAAGGAATTTTACAAGAATAGGGAGGAGTGAGGTGGAGGTTCTGTTTTACAGTCAGACAGTGTGGAAATGGGCCCATCAGCCCAACTTTCCCACACTGACCAACATGTCCCATCTACACCAGTCCCACCTGCCTGCATTTGCCCCCTATCCCTCTAAACCTATCCTATCCATGTACCTGTCTAAATGTTTCTTAAACCTTGCAATAGTGCCTGCCCCATCTACCTACACTGGCAGCTCATTCCATACACCCATCGCCCTTTGTGTAAAAACAAAGTTACCCCTCGATTCCTATTAAATCTTTCTCCCTTCACCTTAAGCCTCCGTCCCTACTCTGGGCAAAAGACTGCATCAGGAAGTCTGGCTCCATCCTGGGGGCGGAGTTGGATTCATGGAAGGTGGCCTTGGAGGGGATGATGCTTCTCAAACTGCGAAGCATCCTGGACAATACAGCTCACCCCCTCCATGACACACTGGTCAACCTGAGGAGTACCTTCAGCAACAGACTGGTTCCACCAAAATGCAGGACAGAATAATGGGAATAATGCAGAGGTTGCAGGATCAATTTATTCCAAAGAGGTGGAAAGACTCTAAGGGGAGTAAGAGACAACTGTGGCTGACAAGGGAAGTCAGTGACAGCATAAAAATTAAGGAGAGGAAGTATAACATAGCAAAGAAGAGTGGGAAGACAGAGGATTGGGACTCTTTTAAAGAGCAACAAAAGTTAACTAAAAAGGCAATACGGGGAGAAAAGATGTGGTACGAGGGTAAACTAGCCAATAATATAAAGGAGGATAGCAAAAGTTTTTTTAGGGACGTGAAGAGGAAAAAAATAGTCAAGGCAAATGTGGGTCCCTTGAAGACAGAAGCAGGGGAATTTATTATGGGGAACAAAGAAATGGCAGACGAGTTAAACCGTTACGTTGGATCTGTCTTCACTGAGGAAGATACACACAATCTCCCAAATGTTCTAGGGGCCGGAGAACCTAGGGTGATGGAGGAACTGAAGGAAATCCACATTAGGCAGGAAATGGTTTTGGGTAGACTGATGGGACTGAAGGCTGATAAATCCCCAGGGCCTGATGGTCTGCATCCCAGAGTACTTAAGGAGGTGGCTCTAGAAATAGTGGAAGCATTGGAGATCATTTTTCAATGTTCTATAGATTCAGGATCAGTTCCTGTGGATTGGAGGATAGCAAATGTTATCCCACTTTTTAAGAAAGGAGGGAGAGAGAAAACGGGTAATTATAGACCAGTTAGTCTGACATCAGTGGTGGGGAAGATGCTGGAGTCAATTATAAAAGACGAAATTGCTGAGCATTTGGATAGCAGTAACGGGATCATTCCGAGTCAGCATGGATTTACGAAGGGGAAATCATGCTTGACAAATCTACTGGAATTTTTTGAGGATGTAACTAGGAAAATTGACAAGGGAGAGTCAGTGGATGTGGTGTACCTCGACTTTCAGAAAGCCTTCGACAAGGTCCCACATAGGAGATTAGTAGGCAAAATTAGGGCACATGGTATTGGGGGTAGGGTACTGACATGGATAGAAAATTGGTTGACAGACAGAAAGCAAAGAGTGGGGATAAATGGGTCCCTTTCGGAATGGCAGGCAGTGACCAGTGGGGTACCGCAAGGTTCGGTGCTGGGACCCCAGCTATTTACGATATACATTAATGACTTAGACGAAGGGATTAAAAGTACCATTAGCAAATTTGCAGATGATACTAAGTTGGGGGGTAGTGTGAATTGTGAGGAAGATGCAATAAGGCTGCAGGGTGACTTGGACAGGTTGTGTGAGTGGGCGGATACATGGCAGATGCAGTTTAATGTAGATAAGTGTGAGGTTATTCACTTTGGAAGTAAGAATAGAAAGGCAGATTATTATCTGAATGGTGTCAAGTTAGGAGGAGGGGGAGTTCAACGAGATCTGGGTGTCCTAGTGCATCAGTCAATGAAAGGAAGCATGCAGGTTCAGCAGGCAGTGAAGAAAGCCAATGGAATGTTGGCCTTCGTAACAAGAGGAGTTGAGTATAGGAGCAAAGAGGTCCTTCTACAGTTGTACCGGGCCCTGGTGAGACCGCACCTGGAGTACTGTGTGCAGTTTTGGTCTCCAAATTTGAGGAAGGATATTCTTGCTATGGAGGGCGTGCAGCGTAGGTTCACTAGGTTAATTCCCGGAATGGCGGGACTGTCGTATGTTGAAAGGCTGGAGCGATTGGGCTTGTATACACTGAAATTTAGAAGGATGAGGGGGGATCTTATTGAAACATATAAGATAATTAGGGGATTGGACACATTAGAGGCAGATAACATGTTCCCAATGTTGGGGGAGTCCAGAACAAGGGGCCACAGTTTGAGAATAAGGGGTAGGCCATTTAGAACGGAGATGAGGAAGAACTTTTTCAGTCAGAGGGTGGTGAAGGTGTGGAATTCTCTGCCTCAGAAGGCAGTGGAGGCCAGTTCGTTGGATGCTTTCAAGAGAGAACTGGATAGAGCTCTTAAGGATAGCGGAGTGAGGGGGTATGGGGAGAAGGCAGGAACGGGGTACTGATTGAGAGTGATCAGCCATGATCGCATTGAATGGCGGTGCTGGCTCGAAGGGCTGAATGGCCTACTCCTGCACCTATTGTCTATTGTCTATTGTCTATAGAACGCCACAGGAGATCCTTCTTCCCTGTGGCTATTAAACTGTACTGCTCCTCCCCCTTCTGTCGTGAGGTAGACTGAGACTGACTCCCCCCCACCTCCCAAATTCTTGCACATCCCCCAAGCCTTTCCACTCATCACTTTAATTTCATGTTTCATGTAATTTGTGTTTTGTGTATTCTATGTTTTCTGTGTTTTTATGACTGTTGGCAGATCAATTTCCCTCCTGGGATCAATAAAGTTGTATTGTATTGTATCGTATTTACCCTATCTATTCCTCTCATGATTTTGTACACCTTTGTATGACCACCCCTCATCCTCCTGTGCAAGGAATTACACCCTAGCCTGATCAAACCTTATAGCTCATGCCCTCGAGTCCTAACAACATCCTTGTAAATCTTCTCTGCACCCTTTCCAGCTTGACATGTATGGTATGTATACATAATGTATGGTACATTAGCATCAGTGCTTGGGGCAGCAAGAACCATGTACTTGGACGAGACTTCACCTGCATCAGGGTCCATCACAAAGAGTTAATAGAAAGGTCACAGTAATTTAAGTAGTGAGAAGGGATAAATGCAAGGGCTGAGGGAGACATTTCTATTCATAATATATATTCAAAACTAATGTAAAAGATGAGAGTAGATGGATAATCCGAAATGATGCTTCAGACAAAACTAAAAGTTCAGAAATAGAATCCTCCAGTGCTCGTGGTTCATGCACAAACAACGGATAGATACCCAGCCTAGATTATGCCAGCCAGTTCCCAGGCAGAATCATACCCGTTAGGATATCAGCATGGGCACTTTGCTCAGTTCAGTTTAGCCTGGGGGACATGTCCCTGCCATTAGATGTAGCAAGACAAAAAGGAGTGCATTCTCTCGTTTGCCAGCTTTTGGTGTGGTTCTGGTGCAAACTTTAATCTTTGCTGAATGCTCACACATTTAAAAAAAAGTCCAGCATGACATCATGCAGGGATCGGCAATGAAGTGTTAATGAAAGGGTCTGCACATCAATGTCACTCACACAGTCTCTGCCAGCGTCCGTTTCCAGTGCTGTGGACAATGAAAACTTCTTCACTGTTAACTCCATCACTCATTGCAGCCTCTGCATACATTTCGACATCTGAGCAAAGTGCAGCCATCTCTGACCCACTTGACCATCACAGGTATTTCAGCCCATGGTCATCTCAGTCTGAAGAAAGGACTCAAAGTCACCTATTCCTTTTCTGCAGAGATGCTGCCTGACCCGCTGAGTTACTCCAGCTTTTTGTGTCGACAGTGCCGATGGCCTTTATTAAAATCTGACAATGTGCACTTTAACCACATGTGATTTTGTTCTATTACAAATCTCAAATTGTGGAGTACAGAGGCAAATAAATAAATGGTGAGTCTTTGTCCCAAACATTATGGAGGGCACTGTATCTATGGGTTTTTTTGAGTTTGGAGATACATGGAACTAGTATCCAGCCCACTGAGTCCACGCTGATCATCGATCGCCCGTACACTGTACTGTTCCATGTGATATTCTATGTAAGGTGGACCTTGAGGAGATGAGACAGACACCAATCACAGTAAGCTGGACAAATCTGCCAAAGAACAAAACAATTTATTCACAAAATGCTGGAGTAACTCAGCAGGTCAGGCAGCATCTCGGGAGAGAAGGAATGGGTGACGTTTCGGGTCGAGACCCTTCTTCAGACTGAAGAAGGGTCTCGACCCGAAACGTCACCCATTCCTTCTCTCCCGAGATGCTGCCCGACCTGCTGAGTTACTCCAGCATTTTGTGAATAAATCGATTTGTACCAGCATCTGCAGTTATTTTCTTATAAGAACAAAACAAAGCTGGAGCTGTGAAAGATATCACAACAGGAACTTAATGTGAAGCAGAACCATTTTCTACCCAAAAGATCAAGAGCTCTGTTTGCCAAAGAAAATAGACATGGACAATGAGGGTAAAACGGGTTGAAATGTGGATCCTCTTGCAAAGAAGCACAATTGATTAAATGGTCTCCTCCTGTGATAATTCCCTCCATCAACCAACATATGTTTTATTTAGGAAAAAGGCACTTAATGTGATACAGGGCTAACTCGTACCGTGAAGGGGCAAAAATATGCTTCACCAAGAAAACCCTGGTATGTGACCAGAAAAAACGTAAGAAACAGGAATAGACCCCTTGAGTCTGTTCTATCATTCAGTAAACCAATGCTGACTAATTTTGGCCTCAATACTGCTTTTACATCCTTTCCCCAAATCTCTTAATTATCTTATAGTTCAAATATCTTGAACATTAACCTTGAATATATTGAATACATCGGCCTCCACAGCTGTCCAGATAATGAATGACTCTCCTGAGGGAGAAACATCTTTCTCATCTCCATCTTAAATAGGTAACCCTCTTATTCTGAAACTATATCCCCAAGGTTCAGATGACCCCCACCCCCCCCCCCCTCCCCACCAAGTTGATCCCCTTCAGAATCTTTTGTTTCAAAAGATCTTCTTGCATTCTTCCAATATCTTGATCAAACCTGCTCCGTTGACCTCATTCATCCATCCCTATCCCAGAACGAATATACTATCCTCAATGCAAATATATCCTAAGTATGGAAACCAAAACTGCATGCAGTTCTCCAGGTGCACACACCAGCACTCTGAACATAGAACAGTACAGCTCAAAGAAAAGGCCCATCAGCCCACAATGTCTGTGCCGAACATGATGCCAGACCCTCTGTTATCTGCCTGTAAATCATCCATTCCCTTCCATTCCTTGTATTATCCATATGGCTATCCAATAGTCTCTTAAATGCCACTATTGTATCTTCCTCAGCAACCACCACAGGCAATGCATTCTAAGCACACACTGCCATCTGTGTATAGTAAAATAGATTTCTCCCCATACATCTCCTTTAAACCTTGGCCCTTTAACCCTTAAAGCTTTGCCCTCAAACATTTGATTTTTTTTATTTCCTGGGGAAAAAGGTTCTGACAGTCTTGCAAAGAAGCACAATTGATTAAATGGTCTCCTTCTGTGATAATTCCCTCCATCAACCAACATATGTTTTATTTAGGATAAAGGCCATCGGAGATGTCCTCATTCTTTAGGAAATGGGGGTTCCCCTCTTCCATTATAGATGAGGCTCTCACAATCCCTCTCGTATTCATCGATCAGGCTTGGCCCCTAACTTCCGGATCAAACAATCCAAATCTGTGAAGTGGCAAATTTCTCCACTATTTATACTCCTTACCCTTTCAGTAAAGACCAATGTTCTGGGAGGAGCTGCAGATGCTGGTTTAAACCGAAGGCAGACACAGAAAGCTAGAGTAACTTAGCGGGTCAGGCATCATCTCTGGAGATAGACACAAAATGCTGGAGTAACTTAGTGGGGCAGGCAGCATCTCTGGAGAGAAGGAATGGGTGACGTTTCGGGTCGACACCCTTCTTCAGACTGATGTCAGGGGAGTGGGCGGGACAGAGATATAATGTAGTCGGAGACAGTACGACTGGTGGGAGAACTGGGAAGGGGGAAGGGATGGAGAGAAAGGGAAAGCAAGGGCTATTTGAAGTTAGAGAACTCAATCTTCATACCGCTGGGGTGTAAGCTACCCAAGTGAAATATGAGGTGCTGTTCCTCCAATTTGTGCTGGGCCTCACTCTGACAATGGAGGAGGCCCAGGACAGAAAGGTCAGATTGGGAATGGGAGGGGAAGTTAAAGTGCTGAACAACCGGGAGATCGGATAGGTTAAGGCGGACTGAGTAGTGGTGTTCAGCGAAACGATGGCCGAGCCTGCGCTTGGAGTGGAGGTGTTCAGCGAAACGATCGCCGAGCCCAGGATGAGGATTTCCATACTAGATCATTGGAGATGTCCTCATTCTTTAGGAAATGGGGGTTCCCCTCTTCCATTATAGATGAGGCTCTCACTCGGGTCTCCTTGATATCCCGCAGCTCCGGTCTTGCTCCCCCTCCCCCTATTCGCAACAAGGACAGAGTCCCCCCTTGTCCTCACCTTCCACCACATCAGCCGTCGCATACAGCATATAATCCTCCAACACTTTTGCCACCTCCAATGGGATCCCACTACTGGCCCCATCTTCCCATCTCCACCCCTTTATGCTTTCCGCAGAAATTGTTCCCTCCGCGACTCTCTGGTCAACTTGTCCCTTCCCACCCAAACCACCCCCTCCCCAGGTACTTTCCCCAGCAACTGCAGGAGATGCAACACCTGTCCCTTTACCTCCCCCCCCCCTTGACTCCATTTCGCAACATCATCTCTGGAGAAATGGAATAGGTGACGTTTTGGGTCGAGACCTTTCTTCAGACCCTGAAGAAGTCCAAGCATTCTGTGTCTGTCTAAGACCAATGTTCGATTGGCTTTCCTAATTACATTCTCTACTTGGATGCCAATCCCTATGTTTCATACACTAGGATCCACAGATTTCTTGTTACTGCAATATTTTGTGGTCTCACTCCAATTTAAATAATGATTTGCTTTTCATTCTTCCTTTCAAATTGGATAACCTTGCAAGTCAGCTGCCCACTGACTTAACTTGTCTGCATCCCTTTGATTGATCTTTGTGTCCTCATAATTTGATTGCCCATCTCTCATTGTGTTATCAGCAAATTAGTGACAGTGCACTCTCCCTTCATCTTAGTCTTTAACATAGATTGTACATAGGTGAGGCCCTGTATACTGATCTGTGGCACCAACTAATTACTGAATGCCAGTACGAACATAACCCATGAATCATTGGATTTGTTGTTAACCAATACATGGTCCATGTGAATATATTATGCGTAACCCGATGCACTATATTACCTTCTGCTGCAATCTTTTATGTGGCACGTTATCATATGCCTGCTCAAAATCCAAGCATATGGATTATCTACAAAGTATGATACATCCTCAAAGAATTCCAGCAAATTTGCTATGTTATTTCCCTTTTCATAAACCATATTGGCTCTGCTTGATTAACTTACGATTTTCCAGATGTCCTGCTATGACCATGAATAATAATGGATTCCAGCACTTTCCCAGTGACGGGTAACAAATCTATGATTCCCTGCTTCCTGTCTCCCTCTCTTTTCAAACAGTTAAGTTACATTTGCATTTTTCTAATCCTTGGGACCTCTCCAGAATCTAGTGATTACAGCACCACACCCATTACCTCCACAGTTGCTTCATTTAAGACCCTTAAGGGTGGCACGGTGGCCTAGCGGTAGAGCTACTGCCTTACAGCGCCAGAGACCCAGGTTCGACCATGGTTATGTGTGCTTGTCTCTATGGATTTTATACATTCTCCCCGTGACCTGTGTGGGTTTTCTCCGAGATCTTTGGTTTCCTCCCACATTCCAAAGCCCTACAGGTTTGTAGGTTAATTGTCTTGGTAAAACTGTAAATTGTCCGTAGTGTGTGTAAGATAGTGTAAGTGTGCGGGGATTGCTGGTTGGTGTGGATTCGATGGCCCGAAGGGCCCGTTCCCGTGCTGTATCTCTCAACTAAACTAAACTCTACATTGCAGGCAAGTAGGTCCAGGGTAATTCATAGCCTTTTTTGTTCCATTAGTTTATCCTGTTCCTTTTCACCAGGACGGGGTTTGTTTTAAGTTCCTTCTTCTCTACAGCCTTTGATTGGCTATCATCATTACCATATCCGTAAGACGTAGGAGCAGAATTCGGCCATTCCACCATTTGATCTTGGATGATCTCTCTGGAAAGAGTACAAAGAAGATTTACGATGATGTTGCCAGGACTTGAGGGTCTGAGCCACAGGGAGAAGTTGGGCAAGCTAGGACTTTATACCTTGGAGCGAAGGAGGATAAGGGGTGATCTTATAGAAGTGTAAAAGATCATGAAAGGGTGACATAAGGTAAATGCACAGTCTTTTACCCAGAATTGGGGAATCAAGAACCAGGGGACATGGGTGTAAGGTGAGAGGGGAAAGATTTTATCGGAACCCAAGGCATTTTTTTCACATGGAGGGTGATGGGTTTATAGAATAAGCTGTCAGAGGAGGTAGTTGAGGCAGATACTATAATAACATTTAAAAGGCATTTGGACAGATACATGGATAGGATAGGTTGAGAAGGGGATAGGCCATATGCAGGCTGTGACCATGACTCGAGATGAGTTTTTTTTTGATATGCAGATGGTTGGCTAGAGATGAAAAGACAGAAAATGTGAGTAAGATAAGGATAGAAGAGGCACAAACTGTGAAGCTGGAGGAGGAAATAGAAGTGGCAGGTGATGGGGGAGGGGAGGGGGAAGGGGATAATTGGGTACAAATCCAGGTGGGGCATGGGGGAGAAGGGCGGTTTGTTTGTTTCCACACCCCGCACCTTTTTCCCTGTGTCCTACCTGGATTTGTCACCACCTCTACCCTACCCCCATCTCCTTCCACCTTTATTCCTTCCCTCTGGCTTCACAATTCATGCCTACTCTATCCTTATCTTTTTGCAGTCTTTTTTGTCCTTTTATCTCTGACCTTTGTTCAATAATCTGCCAATCCAAACCCTTGTCACCTGTATCCACCTTTTCTTTGCTAGACTTTGTCTTGCCCACACCTCTCCCCCCACCACGATCAGTCTGTAGAAGGTTCCCAACCCGAAATGTCATCTATCCATATTCTGCAAAGATGTTTCCTGACCCGATGAGTCACCTCAACATTTTGTGTGTTTTTTAAAATCATTTATGTGTTGAGAGATGGTATTAATATGTAAAAATACCCACGGGTCAGCATAGATGAATTGGGGCAAATAGCTTTTTTCTATGCTGTTTGATTGGTTGATTGTTTCACTGTTTGAGTGGTGAAGGTGTGGAATTCTCTGCCTCAGAAGGCAGTGGAGGCCAGTTCGTTGGATGCTTTCAAGAGAGAGCTGGATAGAGCTCTTAAGGATAGCGGAGTGAGGGGGTATGGGGAGAAGGCAGGAACGGGGTACTGATTGAGAGTGATCAGCCATGATCGCATTGAATGGCGGTACTGGCTCGAAGGGCTGAATGGCCTACTCCTGCACCTATTGTCTATTGTCTATTGTCTATTTCATGGGTCTACAGCTGGGCAGATTATGAAAAGATGTTTTAAATAAACAATGAACGATTTATGCATAGTAAGTCCCCATGAGCAGCACTGTGGCAATCACTAGGGGTGGAACAGCGGCATTGTGGTAGAGCAGCTGGCTCACAGTGCCAGAGACCTGACTATGTCAGCTGCCGACATGGAGTTTGTACATTCTCTCTGTGACTGGATGGGTTTCCTCGGGATGCTCTTGCTTCCTCCCACATTCCAAGGATGTGATGGTTTGTAGGTTAATTAGCTTCTGTAAATTGTCCCGAGTGTGTCGGACATAGAACTAATGTGAATGGTCAGTGTGGACGGTGGGCCGAAGGGCCTGTTTCCACACTGTATCTCCAAGCATAAGCATCACTACACAATTTGATTGGTGCGGGTGTCAGAGATTATGGGGAGAAGGCAGGAGAATGGGGTTCGGAGGGAGAGATAGATCAGCTATGATTGAATGGTGGAGTAGATTTGATGGGCCGAATGGCCTAATTCTACTCCTATTCCTTATGACAATCTGTTTCCGAGCTGATGAACGAAGGGATACATGTGGACCAGTGAAATAGGAATAACTTGTAGAATTGTAGCCTGTTTTACCGTCCACCTGAGAGAGATGGGGCCTCAGTTTAATGTCTCGACTGAAAGACGATACCACAGACAGTGCTGCACACGCTCAATAAAATGTACTTGTTCTTTTATTGGTTAATTACAGCCCATACTCACTCCTGCATTCTTGGTGGTGAAGTTACAGGTTTGTGCTCACAGATACAATCAAAGCTTCTTCAGCAAAGGTAAGGAACCGTGGGAAGCTGAACAAGATCCATTTTGAAAGAACCGCAGACTGTCTGAAGCCTATTGATTTGACCACTTTATATACTCTTGAGACACTGCTTAAAGGTAGATAATGTTCCAGTATATATCGAGGCTTTCAATGTACTAAGTTGTTACCTGAATTTAAAACATCTTTCATTGTCCCGCACAATAGTTTAGAGTTTTAGATGTGATGGGAAGCAGTAATTGCCATGTTCCAAGTTGGCTGCAAGAAGAAATATTTGTGTTCTTGAATATAATGACTTGTAAATTAAATGCTAAAGGGAAGGAAGTTTGATAAATCCAACAGTCGATACCTTCGGTTGACTAATGAGCAGAGATTTAGACACCATGCCGGCTCTTTCATTTTAACAGCTAATTACACCTCAGTCGGCAATAACCCCGTCTTCATAAGCTTATGCGCCTTGGTATCTCTTCAGATTTTGTCAATAATCTACTGTTTGTTGTTCTTGTCTATTACCCTCTTCATCAGATGTTAATGCAGTTTAAAGTGTTCACTCCCTGAAGCTGCAACATTTATGAAGAATGATTGAGAGTGAACGCCTGCATTAATTTATCAGCATGTGGTGGGAGATGGTTGCATTAGGCTGCATTTCACCCAGTGCAGCAACACAGTTCCCTAATTCTGCCAGTTTTATTATGATGACTAATTCGCCCCACCGCTCAATCAACAGTTGCAATCAACAATTAACAATTAGTAGCAATTAAAATTACAACAGTAGCAATTAACAATCAACAGTGGCAATTAACAATTAGTAGCAATTAACAATCAACAGTAGCAATTAATCCATTCTCTGGGAGGAGGAGGAGATAAAAGAGGGAGTTTTGCTCCATGAAAATGGTCCCAAAGCTAAAATTATTCAATTTTTCTAAACCATGTTCAGCTATGTCCCAGTTAATCCTAATCCATAATTGTCTTTGATCCTTGAAGGGCATTGCTTGGCCATTTCAGTTATCAACAGAATTATTAGTATTGGAGGACAGCAGAGTGATGCAGTGATATAGTTGTTGCCGTACAGTGTCAGAGACCCGGGTTCAATTCTACAGATGCTGTCTGTACGGAGTTTGTATGTTCTCTCTGTGACCACCATTTTGGTGCTCTGGTTTCCACCCACATTCCATAGACATACAGGTTTGTAGGTTAATTGGGAGCTTCCACATTACTAGGTGTAAGACTCCCAGAATTGTTTCTGATAAGACAGGGGTCTGCAAAAACAGTTTCTCTGAAGTGCAGAGGGGTATCAGGGGCTGCACAGCAATTTAACCTCTGTGGCTTTCATCCTGGATTGCTGTATTCAAAGGGTGTCAATCACCCTATATAGATTAGGAAGGCTTGTTTCTCAGCAGTGTAATTCTGTGTCTGTTTTGTAAAAGTGTTAATTAAGTGTCTTTTGTCTCTTGTCATGTTGTCTTCAGTCCTTTAGTTACAGTTGCATTTTTGTTTTGTTTTGTTAGTTATGAGATGTTCAGTTTTTAATTAAGGTCTATAGATATTTTAATGCTTTGCTCTGATGCCGTACAACCGTTGTACTTGAATAAAAGGTTTTAAAACGCTGCTACTGGACTTGGCAAATCGTTCTTCAGTCTGAAGAAGGGTCTCGACCCGAAACGTCGCCCATTCCTTCTCTCCCGAGATGCTGCCTGACTTGCTGAATTACTCCAGCATTTTGTGAATAAATACCTTCGATTTGTACCAGCATCTGCAGTTATTTTCTTATACTACAATTAGCTTCTGTAAATTGTCCCGAATGTGTCAGACAGAACTAGTGTATGAGTGATTGCTGGTTGGTGCGGACTCAGTGGGAAGAAGGGTCTATTTCCATGCTGTGTCGCTGAACTAACCTAATCATCCCTGTGGATCTGACAGGATGAGGGTTGCAGGTTTTCCTCTTCTAGTAGTGTGTTTCTTGCAACATGTGAGTAGTTTCATTGTCAACATTTATGAAAATAACTGAACTTAATTTCCCCTTTAAGGAATTCTCCCATCTTGATAGAGGTTTTTAAAATTTTGAGAGGGACGGACAGAGTTGACGTGGGTAGGCTTTTCCCTTTGAGAGTGGGGAAGATTCCAACAAGGGGACATAGCTTCAGAATTGAGGGACAAAGGTTTAGGGGTAACATGAGGGGGAATTTCTTTACTCAGAGGGTTGTGGCTGTATGGAATGGACTTCCGGTGGAAGTGGTGGAGGCTGGCTCGATTTTATTATTTAAGAGTAAATTGGATAGGTATATGGATAGGAGGGGATTGGAGGGTTATGGTCTGAGTGCAGGTAGATGAGACTAGGTCAGGGAGAATGGTCGGCGTGGACTGGTAGGGCCGGACAGGCCTGTTTCCATGCTGTAGTTGTTATATGTTATATGTTGTTATATGTTATATTTTTGGATTATTAGTTTAGGCGCCAGCATAAATATTTCCATAACGCCCAGAGAGTTGTGAATTTGTGGAATTCTCTGCCACAGAAGGCAGTAGAGGCCAATTCACTGGATGAATTTAAAAGAGAGTTAGATAGAGCTCTAGGGGCTAGTGGAATCAAAGGATATGGGGAGAAGGTAAGCACGGGTTACAGATTGTGGATGATCAGCCACGATCACGATGAATGGTGGTGCTGGCTTGAAAGGCCAAATGGCCTCCTCCTGCGCCTATTTTCTATGTTTCTAACACAATCATTATTCTACTTTATCCCTATTGGGATTACTTGTGTAACTTCCTTATTGGTTTGAGGAGAGGCAGGAGTAAGCTACCCTGTCCCACCATTCAATATAACCATAGCGGACAGCCATAGCCGGGCAGTTTACAACCCAGCGGTATGAATATTGATCTCTCTAATTTCAAGCAACCCTTGCATTCCCACTCTCTCCATCCCTTCCCCACCCTCGTCGTCCTGCTAGTTTCACTCTTTGTATCCCTTTGGTATCACCTCTTCCACAACCAACAATGGACCATTGTGGGCTCCACCTTTCCTGGGTCACCGGTGCTGGCTCTGATTTGTTCGGTACCTTTTAATTTCTCTAGTTTCCCCTCTCCCCTAACTCTCGGTCTGAAGAAGGGTCAACATTGTTGGCTGAAGAGCCTATTCCAGTGCTGTACTGTTCTATGATCTATTACTCTAACTGTAAACTGCATAGCTGTATCCTGCATGGGAATCTTGGAAGATCTACATCAAAAGCAGGTACTATTTTTAAAAAAGATCAAGGGGTGTAAAATTGGGCAAAAAATTATAACCAGGGTCGGAGGTTGTGTGTCGGGGGATTGCATTGGGGTGTGGTTCATTTGTGCACACACAATAGCTCTTCCATCATTCATTTATCGGGTGAGACTGCCTCTGACAAGGTCAGTGTTTACTGCCCATTCCCAACCATCTCTTGGGAATGTGGTGGGGAGTCACCTTCTGGAACCACTGCAGTCCTGCTACAGTGCAGTGCTGTGACTGTGGGCCATGAGGGTGCGGTAACTCCAGGAGTGACAACACTTCTGTTGTTGTCACTCCAGAGGTGTGACAACAAATATGAGGCTCTGCATATTTCTATCTGAAGCTGTATAGAATTAGTCTACACCTTGATGCTGCTTTTACGAGGATGTTGCCAGGACTAAAGGGTTGAGTTATAGGGAGCGGTTGAGTAGGCTGGGTCTCTATTCCTTGGAGCACAGGAGGATGAGGGGTGATCTTATAGAGGTGTATAAAATCGTAAGGGGAATAGATTGGGTAGATGCACAGAATCACACTGTATCACTCTGTATCACTCTATGACTCTATGAATGCAAATTCGTACACAGAGGTTGCCTGAGCTGGCATCAGAGTGATGGAGTGGGATTTCCTGAACTCTTTCATTCTTTATGATGTCAAATCAGGCTTTCTCTTTGGACGTGCTTATGGCACATGTAAATCGGAAATTGTTATAACTGCTCAACTTGTGGCATATCTGCTGCTCAACCAGCTCCTCACTCACAGCCCACCACAACCACTCTGATCAAACAGCAAAATAAAGACAAGTGTGTAAGATCACGAGGGGAATAGACAGGGTAGATGCACAGAGTCTTTTACCCTGAGAAGGGGGAACCAAGAGTAGGGGACATAAGTTTAAGGTGAGAGGGGAAAGTTTTACGAGGAACCCGAGGGGCAACTTTTTCCACACAGAGGGTGGTGGGTACATGGAATGAGCTGCCAGACGAGGTAGTTGAAGCAGGTACTATAACAACATTTAGAAGACATTCGGCCAAGTACATAGAAAAGGTTCAGAGGTCTTTTTAGCACACAGCAATAGCTTTTCATTGTACCTCGGTACACGTGACAATAAACTAAACTAAACCTCCAGAAATGGAATACCTTGCTGCTCTTTAAACCTCATCACTCCCCTCACTAGTTTGGGATTGCCTCTCAGATTATGAGTACTTTGGAAACTTTAGTGGATGGTGTAAATTTGTTGATGACTGAATTACTTTGAAACCAAATCAGTACAAAACCATTTTGTTTTTAAGATTAGCTCAGCCATTTTCTTATGACATGTGCAGAATTTAATGTGGCTACGTATTTCTTATTGTTGCTTCCTTCTCATTCTGGGTGGCCATTGCATCAGTCAGATTGTTCTGTACTGAAGCTTCACCGTCTTCTCTGAAATAGATGTGAATGCTAGGTTACAAAGTTCAATCCAGACACTGTCAAGCAGCGCTCCTCATTCATCCAGAATTTTTTTGAATTTTGGAGCATTTTTTGACATTTTGAAGCTTTTGGTGGCCTTTTCATAGAAACATAGAAAATAAGTGCAGGAGTAGGCCATTCGGCCCTTCGAGCCAGCACCGCAATTCAATATGATCATGGCAGATAATCCAAAATCCGTACCCCGTTCTGGCTTTTCCCCCCATATCCCTTAATTCCCTTATCCCTAAGAGTCCCTTAGTGTAGTTTAAAGGTACAACATGGAAGCAGGCCCTTCGGCCCACAGAGTCTACACCAAACATCGATCACCCATTCACACTTGTTCTGTTATCCCCACTTTCTCATCTACTCTCAACTCACTCATGGCAATTTTATAGAGGCCAATTAAACTACAAACCCACATGTCTTTGTGATGTGGGAGGAAACCCACGCACACCTGGAGGAAACCCACGCAGTCTCAGGGACAATGTGCAAACTCCACACAGACAGCACCTGAGGACAGGATCGAACCTGGTCTATGGCGCTGTGAGGCAGTTACTCAATCAACTGCACCAGCGTTCCTCTTCATAAATGCACCCAAGAATTGTGTTACTGCTCTTCCCTTTAAAACTGGAACTGATGTCTTCTGGAAGTGTTAGGGATATTGTGAAATAAAAGCTATGGTGGAAACATCAATGCATCTTAGTGCAGACAATTTCAGTGGAAATTTGTCCACCGAAATAAGAGAATTTTTTTAGATTACCCAGAATGAAAATACTCTGTACTTATCGAGATTTAGTCCCAGATGCTTCGGCAGCCCAGACCAATTGAAACTGTGCTTTGTTAACAATTTAAATGACTAACTTCAGGAAGGATAAGGCTGAGTCTAAACACAGCCTTACACTTGAGTTCTGATGGAGATTCACACACATTTATTTTTCATTTCCTGATCAAATTGCCACGTGTTTCAAACATTTGTTATTTTTTTTAAACCTGGGAAAATGTAATATCACTGATTTAATAGCAGATAATGATTTATATTGAAACTCCTTGTCCACTAATTTACATAAGGTTTTAAAGCAAGAATATTGAATGTAGTGCAACAGAATGCAAGGCTGTGTGACATATTTAGTGCATGTAGAAACTCCACGTGTTCTTAAGATGGTGCATGATAATGTGTGCTAGATGTTCAATTGCTGCTGTCTAAGAGGTAATTTTGTGGCAAAATACATTTATTTGAAAAGTTAGTACTGAGTTCCAGCACACCAAGTTTGTAAAGTCCTTGCAACACCAAATATAAATAAAGCAAAATAACTTTATATTTCTGGTTGAATATTGTACCTCTCCAAACAGTGCACCAATCACTGCTAAAATTCATTTCTCACCTTTTCAGACTGGGTTTAAATGTTACTCCAGTTCATTGGCTCTCCAAATCGTTAGTTGTAATGTTGGACAGTTTCTATCTATCCGTAGAGCATTGCTTCACTTGCAGCCCTGAATATTCATGGGGTTCAAAGTCAATGTTGAAGTGTCCTAGGAGAACCCAACAAATCTATACCCAAAAAAAGATTCCATGTGCTGGAGTAACTCACTGGGTCAGGCAACATCTCTGGAGAACATGTGTAGGTGCCCTTTCGAGTCGGGCCCCTTTAGACTTTAGACTTTCCTTTAGTCTTCAGAGATGCAGCGTGGAAAAGGGCCTTTAAGCCCACTGAGTCTGCGCTGATGAGCGATCACCCTGTACACACTAGGGATACGTTACAATTTACAGAAGCCAGTTAACCTACAAACCTGTACATCTTTGGAATGTGGGAGGAAACTGGAGCACCCGGAGAAAACCCGCGCGATCACAGGGAGAACGTACAAAGTTCTAATAGACAGCACCTGCTGTCAGGATCTAAACCAGGACTCTGGTGCTGCGAGGCAGCAACTCTACCGCTGTGCCACTGTGCCGCCCTTCTTCAATCTGTCTGTGGTGGGAGAAGGGTGACTTCTGCACTTTGTGTCTATTTTTGTAAATTGGCATCTGCAATTCCTTGTATCCACACCATTATATCCATACCATTTGTGGTTCTAACCTGCAAGTGAGAGAAAACCTATTGAAGTGACTGAGGAAAGATAGTGTGGTTATTATGTTGATAGATTTCCTCTTTAAACCAAGTTCGTGTATTTCCTCTCAAATTTTGCGAATCATAGAATCATTGTGAGAATGCTCTGTATCTCAGGTGCATTTGCTTCGTTTACTTATTTACTTATTTATCTATTTATTCATTTCCCTATGTTCTCTAAATCTCTGTAAAGCGTCTTTGAGTATATGAAAAGCGCTATATAAATATAATGCATTATTATTATTATTATTATTATTTGTTTCTGTTCAAAAATAAAGCTGCCATTGTGCTCCACTGTCCAGTAGTGAGTATGTCCAGCTAATCATAAACATCACAGGCCGGCTGTTCACAGTTTACATTGGCAACAAGGATGATCAAAAACTGGAAGTACAGTTGCTGTTGCTTTGAACATCTTGTGTGAGAACCACTCGGAATACAATTTTTATTTCTGTTTTATTTTAAATAGAACGTAGGATCCTTACAAGTTGTGTCTGTAACTGAGCGTATCTGCTAGTTAGCTCTGCAGTTGTCAAGCAAACGTTATAATCTAATGCCAAACCTGGTTAAAACATGAGCGAGCCACCCAATCAATGTCAAGCAGCAGATAGACACAAAATGCTGGAGTAACTCAGCGGGTCAGGCAGCATTGTTGGCGTAAAGGATTAGGTGACGTTTCAGGTTGAGACCCTTCTTCAGACTGAGAGCCAGGGGAGTTACCCGCTGAGTTACTCCAGCATTTTGTGTCTATCTTCGGTGTAAACCAGCATTTGCAGTTCATTCCTACACAATGTCGAGCAGATACATTTGGATAAATGCCCATGGATCTCTCCATGATATCAAGCAATAAAGCCTCTTGAAGCAGGGTCGTCTTAACGCACGGGCCTGATGGGCACTTGCCCGGGGGCCCACGAGCATAGGGGCCCCATGCTGATCTGTGTATGTTAAGTGACTTGCAATAAATAAATACTACTTTAAAAATGTAGGCTCAATAAGTGCTTTTTTCGCAACATTTTCCATCCCTAAGTGCTTCTCACAGCGCTAAGTACTTTTCGCAACAATGTAGCACCCTAAGTCCATCGCTAAGTGCTTTTCGGTAAGTGCTTTTCGCCGGCACGACAGGGGGGGGGGGGCTGGTAGGGAAAGGGGGGTGGGGGAGAGTAACGGTAGGGGCCCCAGTACACTGCTTTGCCCGGGGGCCCATAATGCTGTAAAAACGGCCCTGTCTTGAAGTGAAACCCGAATTCTGCATTTTTCCTTTAATTTTCCTCTAAGTCAATCTCCTCGACAGTAACACTTTGTTCACCAGCACTGCTCACACATCCCGTTTCGATGCTGGTAGAACTGCTGCCTCACAGTGCCAAACACCTAATTTAGTTTAGTTTAGCGATACATTGTGGAAACAGGCCTTCGGTCCACCGAGTCCACGCCCACCACAGATCACCCATACACGAGTTCTGTCCTACATCCTTGGAAAAATTTACAGAAACCAATTAACCTACCCACCTGCACATCTTTGGAATGTGGGAGGAAACCAACAGGGTTACAGGGAGAATGTACAAGCTCCGTACAGACAACACCCGTAAGTCAAGATTGAACCCAGGTGTTTGGCGCTGTAAGGCAGCATCTCTACTGCTGCTCCACTGTGCTGCCCCGGTAATACAGCATGGAAACGCCCTTCAGCCCACTGAATCCGTGCCAACCAATGATCACCAGGATTCAATCCTGACCTTTGGTGTTGGCCATGTGGAGTTTGCACATTCTTCCTGTGACCGCTTGGGTTTCTTCCAAGCACTCTGGTTTTCTCCAACATCCCAAAGACATGTGAGTTTGTAGGTTAATTGACCACTATAAAAATCGCCCCTAACATGTAGCAAGTGGGATAACATAGAACTAGTAAGAACAGATGATTGATGATTGAAGTGGGCTTACTTTCAGTGAATGATGGACAAGCACACCCAGGTCTCGTTGCAACTCCCCTTTTCCAGCTGTAGAGTTGCTGCCTTACAGCGAATGCAGCGCCGGAGACTCAGGTTCAATCCTGACTACGGGCGCTGTCTGTACAGAGTTTGTACGTTCTCCCCATGACCTGCGTGTGTTTTCTCCGAGATCTTCGGTTTCCTCCCACACTCCAAAGACGTACAGGTATGTAGGTTAATTGACTGGGTAAATGTAAAAATTGTCCCTAGTGTGTGTAGGATAGTGTTAATGTGCGGGGATCGCTGGGCGGCGTGGACTCGGTGGGCCGAAGGGCCTGTTTCCGCGCTGTATCTCTAAAATTAAAAAATAAATAAATAAGTCTCCCATGTTGCATCTCAAATCTAAATTAAACTAAGATAGCTATGCCTAACCTCATGCTACTCAATATACATACCTATGCCATTGTTTTATTCTGCAGGTATAAATGGCTTCATAGGTTCTGCATGGCAGATGCAGTATAATGTAGATAAATGTGAGGTTATCCACATTGGTTGCAAGAACATAAAGGCAGATTATTATCTGAATGGTGTCAGATTAGGAAAAGGGGAGTTGCAACGAGACCTGGGTGTGCTTGTACATCATTCACTGAAAGTAAGCATGCAGGTACAGCAGACAGTGAAGAATGCTTGTAGGAGCCATTTGCGTTGGTGCTGGCTGCTTTAGCATATTATATTATTTTGTCTAGATATATCTTACCGTTTAATTTGGACACTTGGGGGCTGTTGTTAGATGAATACATATATGGGCATAACGGACAGTGAGGAGATAGAACTAGGTGGTATATCTAGAGACACAGGGACTGGGAAGAGTTGTACTTGGGGAGCTTGGTGAGGTACAGTTCTTACGAAACGAGCAACGAGAGCTGTGGGCAGACGGGGAGAACAGAGCAGCCAGCTACGACTTAAATGCGAAATAAGTACAACCTGGTATGTTCATCTTCTTGTTTGTACAACTCTACTTCCATAAACAACTAATTGAACTGAAAATACGTCTGAAAATCTCTCTGTTGGTTTGCGTCAAGATCAGTCCAGCTTCCTATGGAATAATGGCAATTAAAAGAGAGTTTATTGGATAAGACTGAAATTGCCATTACAAAGCAAATGGCATGTTGCCCTTCACTGCGAGCGGTTTTGAGTATAATAATAATAATACATTTTATTTATATAGCGCTTTTCATATACTCAAAGACGCTTTACAGAGATTTTGAGAACATAGGGAAATTAATAAATAGATAAATAGATAAATAATAGGAGTATAGGAGCAAGGAAGTCCTACTGCAGTTGTACAGGGCCCTGGTGAGACCATACCTGGAGTATTGGGTGCAGTTTTGGTCTCCTAATTTGAGGAAGGACATTCTTGCTATTGAGGGAGTACAGCATAGGTTCACCAGGGTAATTCCCGGGATTGTGCGACTGACATATGATGAAAGAATGGATCGACTGGGCTTATAGTCACTGGAATTTAGAAGGATGAGAGGAGATCTTATGAAAACATAAAAAATTCTTAAGGGATTGGACAGGCAAGATGCAGGAAAAATGTTCCCCATGTTGGGGGAGTCCAGAACCAGGGGTTACAGTTTTTAGAATTTAGGACTGAGTTGAGGAAAAACCTTTTCAGCCAGAGAGTTGTGAATCTATGGAATTCTCTGTCACAGAAGGCAGTGGAGGCCAATTCACTGGATGTTTTCAAGAGAGGGTTAGATATAACTGTTGGGGCTAACAGAATCAAGGGGTATGGGGAGAAAGCAGGAATGAGGTACTGATTTTGGATGATCAGCCATGATCATATTGAATGGCGGTGCTGGTCGAAGGGCTGAATGGCCCACTCCTGTACCTATTATCTATGTTTCTATGTTTCTGAGGGGCAATGAAGGACGTAGGATGCAAGAAATAAAGCACATCTGTTGGTCTCTTGGGGTGAACAATGACAGTATATTTGATATGTTATCCTATGCAGCTGTTAACCACACACAAAAAAACAAAGTGCTGGAAGAACTCAGCAGGTCAGGTAGCATCTGTTGGTAACATTACAGGTTGGGACCCTTCTCCTTGCTACATAGAAATGTTGACTGCTTATTTCATTCTATGGCAGGAAGCAATATCTGAATTGTGTTGCGCATCTTAAAAATGAACAAAACGATGGATGTGTAGGAAGGAACTGCGGATGTTGGTTTATACTGAAGATGGACACAAAATGCTGGAGTAACTCAGCGGGTCAGGCAGCATCTCTGGAGAGAAGGAAAAGGTGACGTTTCAGGTCGGAACTGGAAAATACAGAATACTGAAAGATATATATCAAAGTAGCTTTGAAAAAAGTCCACTGGAATACATATTAAACTGCCTGAACTACTTAAGTTAATCAGACCATTGTTACTTGTGGTGGTCGGAGCAGTTGAGGTGGACAGGTCACAAAGTGTAGTTGTGAACAGGATCAGGTGGAAAGTTACCCTGTTGGAAAAAGCTTTTTGTCTGAAATTGTCAAAGAATTGGAATGCCGATGTCACCAGGATAAGCAGAGCACAATACAGTGCTGTTATCATGGCGGCAGATTATCTTGCAAAGCAGTTAATGGGAAACAGTGCAATTTGTGCAGAAAATTTGTTTTCGGAGAGTTTGTTGTTCAGCAGACCCAGTGCACCAAAACTCATCAGATAATGTAACAAATGTTAAAGCTGCTGCAGAGGTTGACAACAATTCTAACGATTCTGATTACTCATTTGTTATTCACCGCATGTGTAGAAGCACTCAGCTATGGCTGGATGTGAACGTGTGCAACTCATGAATCAATAGCTGTCAACATGATGTGAACAAACTTTAAACAATCTTCACTACTGCCCCTCTCTAACTAAGCAAGGAAATGACAATTTGTTATAGAGTAATTAATATCTTGCTCTGTAACAGCTTCAGCTCTACTTAGTGCCATCATTTTGGCCATTGTTTCTACATTCTCGCGACCTAAATATACTCACTTTCTCAGCAATTTGCATAGCTCACCAGTATAGCTCTCTTTCTTCTTAATGATGCTCCAAACAGTTGATTTTGGTAAGCCTAAGGTTTGGCTGATGTCTCTAGCAATTTTATCGTTTCTCAGTCTCATGGTGGCTTCTTTGACTTTCATTGGCACAACTTTGGTCCTCATGTTGATAAACAGCAATAAAGGTTTCCAAAGGTGATGGAAAGACAAGGTGCTGAGAGCTCTCTTATACCTGCATTTAGGAGGCAATTAAATACAGCCGAGCAATTGCAAACACCCGTGAGGCCATGTGTCCCAAACATTATGGTGCCCTGAAATGGTGGGACTATATATAAACACTGCTGTAATTTCTACATGGTGAAACCAAAATGTACAAAAAAGGCCTTTATTAAAATCTGACAATGTGTACTTTAACCACATGTGATTTTTTTTCTATTACAAATCTCAAATTGGGGAGTACAGAGGCAAATAAATAAATGATGGGTCTTTGTCCCAAACATTATGGAGGGCACTGTATGTGCAGGCAGATAAGAGTTTGTCTTGACATCATGTTTGGCACAGACATTGTGGGTCAAAAGGCCTGTTCCTGTGCTGTACTGTTCCATGGGTCAGGGGACATGAACTGATCTTTATTTATGCTGTGCTAGTACATTTGTTTCCTTATATAAACACTGTTAGTATTTTCTCTTTAAGACTATAATTTTCTCTTTAAGACCACAGACTTGAGCATGCCCTGTGTCTTGTGTGTGGTAGTAAAAAGAAAGCAGCCATTGTTATCCTTCACACAAGAGTGAGTTTGTCTAATTAATCACTCACTTCAAAGGCCCAATGGTCACGATTTACAGTTATACTTGCAGGATATAGAAACATACCCATGGCAACTTGTTGCTGGGCTTGGCTGTGGTGAGAGAGCTGTGTCAATATTGACATGGGTCCCTGGATATTTCCAAGGAGAACTTTGCAGGGTTGATTATGCTGGGAGAGCCTCTTGTTGCATCCTCATTCGGTGCACAGCTCTCCTCTGGTTTGCAACTGAATAGGTTGCTTGGCCACTTTGGAGGAGAGGTGAGATGCGAGTCAGAAGCAGACTTTGGAGGAGAGTTAAGATGTGAGTTAGAACCTGTATCGAAACTAGTCTAGGTACAGTTAACGGATTTCCCTCCTAAACTGCAGTGAACTTGTTAGATTTTAAGATACACAAAACTGCCTGGATACTTTATTTTATGGACATGAAAAAGTGCATTAAAATGTATGTGTTGAGATTTAAGATTGTTCTGCATGATTCCAATGTACAACACCAGAGATGCATGTTTTAAAAATGCAGGGACATTTTCTTTCCAGCTGTTATCAGGCAACTGAACCATCTTATAACCAACTAAAGAGCAATCCTGACCTGCCATCTACCTTATTGGAGATCCTCAGACTACCCTTAGTTGGACTTTACTGGACTTTATTGTGCGATAAAGGTTATTCCCTTTCTCCTGTATCTGTACACTTCAAATGGTTCCGAAGTTATAGGAGCAGAATTAGGCCATTCGGCCCATCAAGTCTACTCCGTCATTCAATCATGGTTGATCTAGCTTTCCCTCTCAATCCCATTCTCCTGTCTTCTCCCCATAACTCATGACACCTATACTAATCAAAAACCTATCAAACTTCACCTTAAAACTATCCATCGACTTGGCCTCCACAACCTTCAGTGGCCATGAATTCCACAGATTCACCTCCTTATGATGAAATAAATTCCTCCTCATCTTCTTTCTAAAGGTACGAATTTTTATTCTGAGGCTATGGTCTCCGGTCCTAGATTCTCCCACTAGTGGAAATATCCTTGCCACGTCCACTCTATCTAGGCCTTTCACTATTCGGTAAGTTTCAATGAGGCCCCTCCCTCATCCATCTAAACTCCAGCGAATACAGGCCAGTATACTGTGGATGGCTTGATTGTAATCATGTATTGTCTTTCCACTGGCTGGATAGCACACAACAAAAAGGCTTTTTACTGTACCTTGGTACACCGGACAGTGAACTAAACTAAAATATTTTGCATTTTATTTCTTTTGCTCCCTAGTTTTTCAGCCATCCACTCATCAGAACAGATAATAGTTTCCTTTAATTGTCCAACAGAACCAGCCATAGTCTTGTGTGGGATCAATTTCACTCCTCCATCACCATTTGGGGAGATGGCCAACACGGATTTATTACAGAATGTAGATGTGACGAGACGAGGCATACCTGATAATGAGGTTAACAACCTGGTGAAGCGACAACACAAGACTTTTTGTACATTCAACAGTAAAATCAGGAGCCAGTGATACACAGTGATGGATTGGGCCAGAGCTGTGAAATCCTGTAACATTCAACCACGAGCAGTCTGGTTTATCAAGCGCTGATGGAAGGAGATGGTTTTCCTCACATCCCCTTTGCTCGATGAAGGCAGATTCTTGCAATGATTGACCCCAAATCTCAGTCAGAAATTCAGACGCAGGAATGTTTAATGTCTTTCCGCTGACTAGTTAGCACATGACAAAAAGGTTTTCCCTGTACCTCGGTACACGTGACAATAAACTAAACTAAGGTGTAGTGCCGTCCTGATACCCGGTCATCTCGGGTGGTTGTCTGCAACCGATTTGATTCGAGCCGCACAATATTCTGATGCAGTTGAATTTATTGGAGAATGGAAATAGGGAGTGATGTCCTTCAATCCTCTACATCCTGGAGCTTGTTCTCAGCAATGACTGAGCCTGAGTGGGATAGAGCAAGAGAACAATATGCTGAATGTCTTGACAGCCTCTAACAGATTGAATTCTGGGGTAGAGCAGGTGAATGTAACCGTTTTTAAACATCCCTGATATTCGGATGCATTCAAAAGCTGTTTAAAATTGAAGCAATTACCTCAGAACTTTTTTTAGTAAATCAAATAATACTAAAGTATTTGAAAACACTATAAAAAATGTTTTGAAAATATTTAGCCCCAGGTTTGCCTCCTAATTCACATGCATGGAATCACTATTAAAACGATTGGAATCTACAATGTAACACAAAGTCTGATCACTAGATCGAAGTCTGAAGAAGGGTTCTGACCTGAAATGTCACCTATTACTTTTCTCCAGAAATGCTGCCTGATCCGTTGAGTGTGTCCATTTTCACTAAGCCTGATCCGTTGTGTGATCAGAGGAGCACATTTCTCCCATGTAGTGCTGGGAATCCCAGCAAATATACACTTCATGCTGGACTTCCTGTGAAGTACAATAGCAAATTGCATTGGCAAGTGGAGCACCAGCCATGGCCCAGTAGAGTCATAGAGTCAAACAGCATGGAAACAGGCCCTTCGGCCCAAATTGCACATGCTGAGTAGGTCTTGGATGTTCCACTGAGAAGCACATGCACGGAAATCCATGTTTTATTGAAGTTTCAGTAGTTGATAGCCTAGAAACATTGACTCCAGCCCAATAAGATTCATCTCAATGGGATAAAACCACCAAGAACCATCCTAAAAGGAACAATTAATTTTTGACAAGCAGCTTTGATTCATGCTGTACTGATCTGAAAGAGAAAGGTGAACTCCAAGCATTTAAAAATAGAAAAGGAAAAATAGAGATCAGACCGGAAGAGGAAAGAAAGGGGGAAAAAAGCAGTGGTGGATTAGGGTATATTATTTGTCCTTGCTGAAACATTTCAGATAACAAACGTATTACATTGGACTTAGTGCGCCACTTTCTCAGCTTATGTCAGTAAAACGGCTTATATTTATCTTCAAGCTGTCTCTTGCCTTTGAAATACCTTAACCATAAAGTAAGCTGTTAAAAGGGTTACTAGACCCTGAACATAAGTGTTTGAGTGCTGTGAACTCCATAACTCATGGCCACAATGATTCAGAAGAGCTATGTTGGCTGATTGGAAGATTTTACTGCTTCCTGACCCTACCCTTTGCGTGTTTTCATAATTCTGTTTGCTCCATATCCTGGATTTTCAGGTTTGATATCCACTTGACTGCTGTAATGGCATTCCCCAAAGGACAGGATTTCGGCACTTCATGCATGTGTGTTATTTGAGTAATGCCTTGGCAAGCTCACCCTCTTTTCTCCCCCCTCCCCCCCCCCCCCCTAGTAATGTGCTGTGTTTTTATGGTTTACATACCAAACTAAGTTTTAACAGCAGGGGGTTTTGCACAGATTCTGGTGAGTGCTAGTTGGACTTCATCACAAACGGACTTAGATTTGTGACAGTAAATTGTGATTCTCTAAAGCTTGCAATGGTTGTCCAATTATTTTTTTCACAAATAATGATGGTGAGAGGTGTTTCGCCCATCTTTTTCATTGAAGTGTCCAATTATTTCTTAAATGATCCCAGTTCTTTTGCTTTTTTTCCCTTTCTGTGGAATCCATTCCATATGTGGACCAGTCAGCATGTGAAGATTTTCCAAGTGGCTGTTGTGAATGTGTCTTTTTTTACTAGCTTGAACCCATCTTCCTGTGCTTTAGTCTGGCAGTTTAATATATTGACCCAGATTGATGTTATTCATGCTCCGATCTATTTCAAATGTCTCCATATGTTCAGCATCTCTCAGACCTCACTTCACCAGATTGAAAGCCCACCTACTCCAGTCATTCCTCATGGGTGCGTTAAGCTTTCTTCAGTAGTAGCAGTCAGAAAAGGCATCTTAGTGCCGTACACGATTGTTCCATTGCTGGATTCACTCAAGGCAACTTAAATTCCATGGACGCATTTACTCGATATTCACTTAATTTGCAATCACTTGCAATAAGTCTGTAGAAATAAGGAACTGCAGATGAAGTTTTACAAGAAAATACACAAAGTTCCGGAATAGTGGGTCAGGCAGCATTTCTGGAGAACCTGGATCGGTGACATTTTGGGTTGAAACCTTAAAGACAATGAATGTGGTTCCACAGCTGTAGTAATGGTTCCTGTCTTTTGTATTGGTCCTTAGAGATGGTTGCTGATGACCACGAGCTATCCTCTGCTCCAATGGTTCTTAATTCCTATCAAGAAATGGGATCCAAATATAGGGTGCTGATATATAACGAGAGCCATGGATCAGCACCGGGCACTGATGGAGAAAAGTCATGGAGTAAAAATTGGTGTCCTATTGACTTCATCAGGATGATTCTTCATTTAACCCAGAACTTGTCTAGTTTTGTTGTATTCCCCATCTTGGCTTCCATAGAGAGGAGGTAATTTGAGCTATTTTAGAAAGAAGTATGAATATAAAGAGCTAAATGATTACAAGAAAAAATGCAGACCAGCAGTGCTGTGAGCTGCTCAATTTAATGACAGGATATCCTGAACAATGCTGGAACTCCCCCTTCCATTTGACCCAGTCCAGCCAATCACCACATCAATATCTGCAAACATCCCAATGTTATGAAGTATAACCGTTTGTATTTGAGATTGCCAAATGATTGTCACTGTTACCTGTGTACATATTGGCGTAGTGCACAGCCCCTTTTAGCTTAGTGATACAGCGCGGAAACAGGCCCTTTGGCCCACCGAGTCCGCACCAACCAACGATCGCCGCACAGTAATGCTGTCCTACACGAGCGACAATTTACAATTTTTACCATGCCAATTAGCCTACAAACTTGTACGCCTTTGGAATGTGTGAGGAAACGAGATCGCAGAGAAAACCCACACAGGTCGCTGGGAGAACGTACAAACTCTGCACAGACAACACCCATAGTCAGTATTGTACCCGGGTCTCTGGCGCTGTCAGGCAGTAACTCTACCGCTGTGCCACTGTGCTGCCCTGTTTGGCATCTTTTACTGTTCTATTTTCTTCTAATTCTTCTGCAAAGTGTTTAGGATCACAGCGTAAAATATATCACAAAAACAGGCTCCTGGGTCCAACTCATCCATCCTGACCAGGCTCCTGGGTCCAACTCATCCATCCTGACCATTTGCCTGTGTTTCCCGCATATCCCTCTAAACCTTTCCTATTAACATACCCTGTCCAAATGTCTTTTAAAGATTGTAATTGCACCCTGCTTCCACCACTTTCTTCTGTCCCAACCCAAAATGTCATCTATCCATGTTTTCCAGAGATGCTGCCTAGCCCGCTGTGTTCCTCCAGCACTTTGTATCCTTTTTTGTAAACCAGCATCTGCAATTCCTTGTATCTAGATATTCCCATGGATCATTTTAGGAAACTAAAAATATTTAAGGAATCCTATCCGTTATTCGAAATGGTGAAGGACACCGAGATCAAAATAGGAATGACAAATGAAAGAAAGTGAATGTATGTAAGACAATGACTAGACATACAGAGAATTGAATCTCGTCGTGTGTTTAGTTTAATTTAAATTTTAAATTTAATTTAATTCATTTTTTAAAATTTTAAGATACAGGGCAGAAACAAGCCCTTCGGTCCACCAAGTCCACGCCAACCAGCGATCCCAGTACACTAACATTATTCTACACACTGGGGAAAATTTACAATTTTACCTCAGCCAATTAACCTACAAACCTGTACGTCTTTGGAGTGTGGGCGGAAACCAGAGCACCTGGCGGCACGGTGGCGCAGCGGTAGAGTTGCTGCCTTACAGCGAATGCAGCGCCGGAGACTCAGGTTCGATCCTGACTACGGGCGCCGTCTGTACGGAGTTTGTACGTTCTCCCCGTGACCTGCGTGGGTTTTCTCCGAGATCTTCGGTTTCCTCCCACACTCCAAAGACGTACAGGTATGTAGGTTAATTGGCTGGGCAAATTTAAAAATTGTCCCTAGTGGGTGTAGGATAGTGTTAATGTACGGGGATCGCTGGGCGGCGCGGACCCGGCGCGCTGTATCTCTAAATCTAAAATCTAAAATCTAAAACCCACGCAGGTCACGGGGAGAACGTACAAACTCAACACAGACAGTATCCGTGGTCAGGATCAAACCCGGGTCTATGGTGCTGTGAGGCATCCATTCTGATGCTGTGGTGAGCTACCGCTGTGCCACCGTGCCACCCTTCTGTGTTTTCCCTTTAGGAGACTGACATGAGAGAATGTTAGAGCCCGAGCCCAAAAGTTCATAAGATGTAGGAGCAGAATTAGGATATTCAGTCCATTGAGTATACCGTTCAATCATGTCTGGTCTATCTTTCCCTCTCAACCCTATTCTCCTGCCTTTTCCCCGTAACATTTGATATCTTTAGCTTATTTAGCTCTTGGTCCATCTTGGCCCAGTTGCTCAAACCCTCTTCTATAATTCTGCTGGTGCCTTGCCCGCGCTCCCGTCCTTTACCAGCCTTGAACAGTGCTGATCATAAGGTAAATCAAATTTTGCTCATTTACCTCAAAGTCTTGCATTGATTCTAGGCCCCCCAATACCTTAAATTTACATTTTTCACACTTTAAGGATGTTTGACGTTATAATACAATATCCTGCTGGTCTGCAGATGATTGGTAATCTCTGCATTAAAAGTGGGTCCATTTTTCCAGTTGAGTTGACTGAGTGAAGGATGGAATGGAGCGTGTAATATCATCCTCAATCATCCACAGCAGTGTGGTCACCAAGCTTGAAGGATGGGGATTTACCAATCATCTCCAGGCCAGCTGGATGTTGTATTATCACTTTAAGCATAGGGTGGTAGAGCTACTGCCTCTCAGCACCAGAGACCCGGGTTCAATTCTGACCTCGGGTGCTGTCTTTCTGGAGTTTGCACGTTCTCTCTGTGATCAGGTCGTTTTCCTTCCGGGTGCTCCAGTTTTCTCCCACATTCCAGACATGCAGGTTTGTAGATTAATTGGTCTCTGTATTATTGTCTCTAATGGTTAGGGAGTAGGATAACATGGAACTATTGTGAATGGGTGATCGATGGTCAATGTGAACTTGGTATTTCAAAATACCTGTTTACATGCTGTATCTTAAACTAAATGTAAATATGAGGAACTGAGGGGGCTCGAGTCAATGCAAGTTGCTGAGGTGGATACTGATGAATGAGCAAAACCTGGTTTACTTTGTGTTCAGCACAGTTCAAGACTGGCAGAGGGCAGGAGAACACCTGAGGGAGCTGCAGAATTCTAGAAGAGGGCTTGAGCAACTGAGCTGAGCTAAATCATAAGTCATTGGAGCAGAAGTAGGCCACTCAGCCCATCGAATCTACTCCGCTAAATCACTAGGTGAGTAACTGCGGTTTATTTATCTATGTTCTTTCACTGGATACTGGATACACTAGAACTTCTGGTGCACCCATCTGGTTGTCCTCGATTACCTTTGCAGCAGGTGGCCCACAGGTGTCGCACTTGAGGGTTTCACAATGGAGTTGTGACATGAAAAAGCATTGTATGCTGAAGCAAAGAACTGCAGATGCTGGTTTATACCAAAGATAGAGACAAAGTGTTGGAGCAATTCACATTAGATAGGTGGGAATTATGCACTCATCTCCAATCCAGCTGGATGCTGTACTGTCATTTGGAGCAGCCAATTATCAGTTCCCCCACATGTGACTGATGGTTAGATGGAGAATAATGCCATTCTCTGGGGGTCCAGGTGCAGAATCAATATGGGAGTTTCAGTCCTGGAAATGCCTGGTAGAATTTGCAGATTGATGCAAAATTATCCAGAAATGATTGGTAACAAGTTTCGCATCTGAAATATATATTTTTAAATTTCAATTATATACCAGTGGAACATTGTGCAATTGAATTCTTCAGCTTCCATTTTGACATTGTTTTCTGCACAATTGACAATTTGCTGTGAGCCACACTTCCAACATATTGAGAGGAAAATCACTTTGGGACACCCTAAAAGGGAGGTGAAATATGAAACTTATAAGAAAGTCTTTTCCCTCTAATTCATTTAAATCTTTTTACAGAATATATGTGCAGAGTATAAAATCCTCAGGTTTAAGGGCTATGTATTGCACATCTTCCCCTTAATATTTAAGGGCCTTTTTTCATTCGGATGGCTGAATAATTCCCTTGGTTATCTTCAGCAGGAATGATGTTTCATAAGCTTTATTTATCTTTGACCAAGAATTTCCATTGAGCTGCATCTGTTTTGCTTTCATAGTTTTGCCAGATGCACTGACGAAATGCCACATGCATGAGTGAATGGTGTTTCTGCCGCACATGTGGTGGAGCAGGAGAAGGTCCAAGGAAATTCCTGGTTTGCACAAACTCTATTCCCTTGGTTTCCTGATAATTTAGTCATTCCTTCATACTGATTACACCCTCTGTGGTTCCATTGTATTAAGTGTTCAACGTTCTGCAAACCAATGTGATTCTATATGTTCTGCAAAATATATATGTACGGGTAAATATTGGCAACAAGACCAGACTTGTTGATGTGACTTGGAGCCTCCATTTAACAATGGACATTCGATGGTTCGAACAGATGCTGCGGATGAATACAATTACATCTCTAACCGGAGAATCCCAGAAGCTTTAATCTCATTCTATTTCAAGTTGCCGAGGTTAGTCCTATGAGCCATTTTTAGCGGAGGTATTGCATGGTGGGAGGTATAAAGAATGAAATGGCTTGACTGGGAGATTTGGGAATGGATTCAGTAAGTGATTCCAAGAACAATAGAGAATGATATAATTGTCAATCAGGGTGATTGTTTTTGTTAGTTTTGTCTTTCCTGAGGTAGGAAGAGATGGTGCAGCTGCCAGGATGTGGGTGACTAGTCCCTCCCTGCAGGGTGACCATTAAATCAGACCTTTGATGCACTCTTTAATTGCACCTGCAGTTTTACTTAGCAATGGTGTTCTGCATTAAATCATAGAACTTAGATTGATGGATAAAATATATGACTTGTATAAATATTAATCTGTTATTAAAGCGTAATTACTAATAAAACAATATTTTCTTTATGATGGTTCATTAAAATATAATGGCACTGAATTTCCCAGAAGGTTGTCCCACTCTCCTGCTTTAAATTGAATATAAAATTGCCCCTTAGGATCTTGTAAAGAAGAATTTCACTGCGGGCTCTGCTGACTTCCTGCCAAGCTCTCGTAGATAATCTGCACAATCTCCGTGAAAGTTCTGAGTGACTTTTAATAGCCATTACATGCTTGCTTGCAATCATACGAATGTATTCACAAAAAGACATGTCACTGTTTTTAATGGTTGGCAGGGTTTGCCACGTACTGCGGGCTGGCTGATGGTGTACAGTCTGAACCACCATCCAGACAATGTGGCACGCAGCAGAGTGGCTGATCAGGTGAGTGATTATTTACTACACCGTCCCTACGTTTCCACCAGCTTCTATCTGCTCTCTGTTGCGGCTTTGGCACGATGCTGACTGTAGCTCAAGGGGGATAAATGACATGCAGCCATTTTTAACTTTTAATAACATTTGGACAGGTAAATAGGTAGGACAAGTTTAGAGGGATATGGGTCAAACACAGGCAGATGGGACTAGTGTAGATGGGACATGTTAGTCGGTGTGGGCAGGTTGGGCCAAAGGGCCTGTTTTTACACTGTATGACTGTAAGACTATAAAGCCAAAGGAACAGAATTAGGCCATATGACCCATTGGGGCTACTCCGCCATTCAATCATGGCTGATCTGTTTTTCCTTCTCAACCCCATCCTCCTGTCTTCTTCCCGTAACTTTTGACACCTTAACTAATCAAGAACCTATCATCTCCTCTTTAAAAATCCCCAGAGACGATCTCCACAGCCATTAATGACTTGGATGAAGGGAGTAAAAGTTAAATTAGCAAATTTGCAGATGATACAAAGCTGGGTGGTAGTGTGAGCTGTGAGGAAGATGCTATGAGGTTGCTGGGTGACTTGGACAGGTTGTGTGAGTGGGCGGATGCATGGCAGATGCAGTTTAATGTGGATAAGTGTGAAGTTATTCACTTTGGTGGTAAGAATAAGAAGGGAGATTATTATTTGAATGGTGTCAAGTTAGGAAAAGGGGACGTACAACGAGATCTGGGTGTCCTAGTGCATCAGTCACTGAAAGGAAGCATGCAGGTACAGCAGGCAGTGAAGAAAGCCAATGGAATGTTGGCCTTCATAACAAGAGGAGTTGAGTATAGGAGCAAAGAGGTCCTTCTGCAGTTGTACAGGGCCCTAGTGAGACCGCACCTGGAGTACTGTGTGCAATTTTGGTCTCCAAATTTGAGGAAGGATATTCTTACTATTGAGGGCGTGCAGCGTAGGTTTACTAGGTTAATTCCCGGAATGGCGGGACTGTCTTATGTTGAAAGACTTGAGCGGCTAGGCTTGTATACACTGAATTTAGAAGGATGAGAGGGGATCTTATCGAAACATATAAGATTATTAAGGGGTTGGACACATTAGAGGCAGGAAACATGTTCCCAATGTTGGGGGAGTCCAGAACCAGGAGCCACAGTTTAAGAATAAGGGGTAGGCCATTTAGAATGGAGACGAGGAAAAACCTTCTCAGTCAGAGAGTTGTAAATCTGTGGAATTCACTGCCTCAGAAGGCAGTGGAGGCCAAGTCTCTGAATGCATTCAAGAGAGAGCTAGATAGAGCTCTTAAGGATAGCGGAGTCAGGGGGTATGGGGAGAAGGCAGGAACGGGGTACTGATTGAGAATGATCAGCCATGATCACATTGAATGGTGGTGCTGGCTCGAAGGGCCGAAAGGCCTACTCCTGCACCTATTGTCTATTGTCTAATAAATTGCACAGATTCACTACCCTCTAGCCAAAGAAATTCCTCCTTCTCATCTTTCTAAAGATATGTCCTTTTAGTCTGAGGCTGTGGCCTCTGGTCCTAGACTCTCCCACTAGTGGAAACATCCTCTCCACATCCCCCCTTCAGGCCTTTCATTGTTCAGCAAGTTTCAATGAGACCCCCCTGCCCCCCCCTTGAATCTTTAATTCAATTGATCATTGTTCCCAGCATTCATTCGGTTATTTATCAGTCTCTATATCTGCATCTTGTTGTTGTAAATCACGGCAGTTATCATGGCAGATTCATAGGATCATCAATTAATCTGTGGCTAATGAACCACTAGTCTTCTGTCCAATTCTGCTTAACCTTGCATTGCCCTTCCCCATTGCTGGCAAGTACCAGGACTACTCTCAAGTGTTACCAAAGCTAACCAGACCCTCACAGTGTTGCTAAATTCTTGCAAATTCCTTGCTCATCATTGCCAAAACACAATATACTATTTCTCAAACGAATATCCACTATCTTCGTTTTTATTTTTTTTAAATGGTGAGGATTAAGTAACGACAAAGCAATTTAAATTTATAGTGAACAGATAAAGAAAGTAAAATTTCATTGAATTCACAGGATATTGGATGAGAAGTTTAGAGTCCCAATATAAAGAATGAAGTTTCTGAGTACTAAGAACATAGAGGTTCATGATCAAATAGGCCAAAGTCAGCATGGTGTTGTGAAGGGGAGATCTTGACTGACGAATCTGTTGGAATTCTTTGAGGAAGTAAATAGCAGGACAGACAAAGGAGAGTCAGTGGATGTTGTCTACCTAGATTTTCAGAAAGCCTTTGGTAAAGCTGGTAAAGAAGATGAAAGTCCATGGTATCAAAGGGGAGATACCAGCATGGATAGCAGGTTGGCTGGATGGCAGAAGGCAAAAAGTGGCAATAAAGGAGGCTTTTTTTGGTTGGCTGCCCGTGAATAGCAGAGTTCCGCAGGGGTCGGTGCTGGGGCTGCTACTCTTCACGTTGGATGCGGATGCGGGGATTGAAGGCTTTGTGGCCAAGTTTGCAGATGATACGAAGATAGGTGGAGGGGCAGATAGTGTAGAGAAAGCAGGGGCTCTGCAGAGAACTTGGACAGGTTGGGAGAGTGTGCAGAGAAGTGGCAGATGGAATATAGTTTAGAAAAGTGTGGAATCGTGCATTTTGGTAGTAGGAATAAAGGCATTAACTATTTTTTTAAATGGGGAGAGAATTCAGAAATCAGACATGCAAAGGTACTTGGGAGTGCTGGTGCAGAATTCCCAAAAAGTTAATTTGTAAGTCGAATCGCCAGTAAGCAAGACAAATGCAAAGCTAGGATTTATTTTGAGAGGACGAGAGTATAAAAGCAGGGATGTACTACTGAGGCTTTATAAGGCACATTTGGAGTATTGTGAGCAATTTTGGGCCCCATATCTGAGGAAGGATGTGCTGGCACTGGAGAAGGTCCAGAGGAGGTTTACGAGAATGATCTCATGAATGAGTGGGTTAACATAGTGTGAGGAGGAGTTTCTTTAGACAGAGGGTGGTGAATCTGGAATTCATTGCTTCAGAAGGCTGTGGAGGCAGTCAATGGATATTTTTAAGGCAGGATTAGATTCTTGACGGGTGTTGGGTTATGGACTCTGCAGGGATGATGCTCTGATAATGTATTAAGCTTTGAAGAAACTGAACAAACTGAAGAGACACCAACCTGCAGATGTTGGAATCTTGAACAGAATGAATGAATGAATAAGTTTATTGGCCAAGTATGCATATACAAGGAATGTGCCTTGGTGCTCCGCTCACAAATAAACAAACATACAGTTAACAATAGACAATAGGTGCAGGAGGAGGCCATTCAGCCCTTCGAGCCAGCACTGCCATTCAATGTGATCATGGCTGATCATTCTCAATCAGTACCCCGTTCCTGCCTTCTCCCCATACCCCCTGACTCCACTATCCTTAAGAGCTCTATCCAGCTCTCTCTTGAATGCATTCAGAGAATTGGCCTCCACTGCCTTCTGAGGCAGAGAATTCCACAGATTCACAACTCTCTGACTGAAAAAGTTTTAACAATTAAGAATAAAGCATAAACACATCAAAACAATAAGTATACACCATTATGGTTTAAACATATGGGTGAAAATAAACCAGAGCAGAAAAGAGACTACAGACTTTGGTTATTGAGTAGAACTATCACTCATGGGGAAAAAAGCTGTTTTTATGTCTGGCTACAAAGCACAAAGTACTGGAGTAACTTAGTAGGCTAGGTCGCATTGGTGGAGGGAATGAACATGCAACCATTCCCGAAAGGAAGCTGAGTTACTCCAGCACTTAGCGTTTTGCTGAATGCATCTCCCGATGTATTATCTAACATGCATGATAATTGCAAGGGAAATCAACATATCCGGTCATATTTACAAGCAGGAGCTGATGTGGGAGGTCCCTTTGGAATAAAATAAAATACATTTCTCTTCATAACGCAATACTGAACTGGCTCAACTTCCAAGGATCTTCACCTCGTTACTCGAGTAAATCAGCATAATTGTGTTACTTTTCTCATTACATTAAATATGTGATATGTAATATGCTGCTAATTTTACCACTTAGTTTCTTTGTTGATACTAAATCAAACATGGAAGGTTTGCACTAAAATGACCATATTTAAGCCATATTTAAGCCTAATAGTATCTTGTATATGTAATAAACCTTCCCACCTTGGTCAACTCCTGTCAAGTCCTGGCTTCATACAATCACGCAGCACAGAAATAGGTCACAAGGCCAATGGAACCAACCATCATGAACCTATTTACATTCATCATACACTAATCCCGTCTTCTACTGCAGCTTGCTCCTTTATTCTCCTCTGCTCTTTCTCAAACCCGACCAAGAAACCTTGACAGTTATTATTCTTTATTCTTATAGGTTGATCGCAACTGGAACAATTTTCAGTTTACGGAGCGATGCTGGGATTGTTTCTGGAAATACGAACAGATTGGTGAGTTTCTTCAGCAAGCATTAACTTTGCGACTATGGTAACATTTAGATAGAGTTCTTCCTCTGTCAAACCAGTCAAAGTGGCTAGGCAAACAAAGTAGTGGACACTAAGGAGAACATCCTGTAACAGCTAAAGAGAGGCCACAGGAGTCATTGACAAGGATTTGGAAGGACATTTGTAGATAGCAGGACATGATGATTAAGAAGAATCTACAGTATGGCTGGAAGAACTCAAGGTTATGATACAGTGTTTGGGACTGATATTGGAACAATAGAAGTTGCAATCTAAACTGGGGCTAATCATCAATTGGTTAGAGTTGGCATTGTTCAAATTCTACCTTGGCTCTGGGGAATTTATATTCAAGTGATTATTAAAAATCGGGGTGCACATTTATTTATCCCAATCTCATGACAAAGCATTTAATTCAATATCAATTTTTAAGAGAAGGAGATGTGCCACCCTCGCCCATTGTGCCCATTGTGCCCATTGTGCCCATTGTGTCCTACCGACGTGGTTCATTGTAAACCAGCTCAGCAAGCCACCCTGTTCAGGAAGCAGTTGGGAATGGGTAGAACTCCTGGCTTTGCTGATGATACCCAGATGCTGGCAATACATATATAGAAAGCCAAGGTGGGTCAAGAGTGAAGCCAAGCATTTGACTGTTGCTCGAATGGTGTTAGTGGTTACAGGTAAGGATTCTGGGGGATCTGGTGTGGGAAAACTACAGGGGTTTTGAATAAGAGTTGAAGTAGAGGTAGAAAGGCCAATTGAGGATAACATTCAATGCCAATTGCTGCATGTGTGGTCAGTGTGAAGGTCTGCTTTATACAATAGAAGCAGTTATTTCTGAATATACTGTTGAGTAAATCACCCTATGCTTAATTTTAGACAAAAGGAACTGCTGATGTTGGTTTACATAAAAAGACACCAAGTGCTGGAGTAACTCAGCAGGTCAAGCGGCATCTCAGTAGAACACGACTAAGTGACAGTCTGAAGAAGGGACTTGACCCAAAATGTCGCCTAGCCATGTTCTCCAGAGATGAGGCCTGACCGGCTGAGTTACTCCAGCAGACTGTCTAGGCGACATGGCTAGGCAACATGGCTAGGTGTCTTTTTTAAAAAACTCATTTTATGTGGCTTTTTGAAATGTTCTTGATGAAACAAGGCCAGAGATATTGGTGCAAGATTGAAGTTCTGCCCATGTTTTTAAAATCAGGTTGAGGATTGATGGGTGAAGAAAAATATTCCACAGGTCAATGAAGTGCGGGGTTGATCTGGAACCAATTATGCTGTGACTTTGTTATGGACAATATGAATACAAGAGTAAGAAAGTATTATAGCAATTGTATGGAGCTTAATAATTCTGCATCTGGAGTACAGTATACAATTTTAGCCTCCTTAACAATGAAGTGATGTACTTGCTGGCTAGAGAGTGCAGTGAAGATTACAAAATGGTTGGTGGGATGGTGGATTTACCAAGCGAGAGAAATTGATCATATTCATAAGTTATAGGAGCAAAATCAGGCCATTCGGCCCATTAAGTCTACTCCGCCATTCAATCATGGCTAATTTATCTTTTGCTCTGAACCCCATTCTCCAGCAATCTCCCCATAACCTCTGACACCTGTACTAATCAAGGATCTATCACTCTCCGCCTTAAATTATCCATTGATTTGGCCTCCACAGTCTTCTGTGGCATTGAATTTCACACATTCATCACGCCCTGACTAAAGAAATTCCTCCTCCTTTCCGTTCTAAAGGTACATTCTTTATTCTGAGGCTGTGGCCTCTGTTCCCAGACTTTCCCATTAGTGGAAACATCCACTCTATCCAGGCCTTTCACTGTTTGGTAATTTTCAATGAGATCCCCCCCTCATTTTTGAAAACTCCAGCGAGTACAGTCCCAGTGCAGTCAAACGCTTATCTTATGTTAACCCAATCATTTCTGGGATCATTCTCGTAAACCTCCTCTGGACCCTCTCCAATGCAGCACATCCTTCCTCAGATATGGGGCCCAAAACTGCTCACAATGCATATTTGACCCATCGTGTTGAAAGGAACCAGAAGAGATTTCATTGAAATTCATGGAGTTCTCGTGGGGCTTTGTAAACATCACGCTAAGAGAATGCTTACCCTAACTCAATATTCAGACTGAGAGGAGGAAAATATCTTCATTTAGAACAGCGGTCTCCAAACTGTGGCCCGCCACGAGATTTTATCTGGCCCGCAGCAAGCACATTCCGTGCTGCGGGTTGTGTGGTAGTGTGGGAATTTTTTTTTTAGCGGCCTATGTGAATGGTGGTTTATTGTCATGTGCGCACTGCACAGTGGATTTTTTTTAGTGCAGATCACACATGCACGAGTCACCACCATATTTTAGCGCCGTTTACAAAAAGTCCAAAGTCTGGTCCATGCGCTGGATGTACTGGAGCGGCTCCCGATCCAGGCGAGCCCCAGGCTGCTGCAGGGCCTCCTCCGTCACCCTCGACTGGCTCAGCTCGTCGATCGACGTCCCTCTCCTCGCCCGACCGACCGCCTCTGTGACCCGGGGGAAACGCCTTCTGCAGCCGACCTTGCAGGCGCTGGAGGCATTACCCCTCTCCTACTGGCCCACTCATCGTGTCCGTCATCTCCAGCGGCTCCCTCCTCCTCGGTTCTCCAGTCTTCATGGCCGATCTCGACAGTTTCCCAACTTACACGTCAGGTAGGCTATCAAGTTGTGGGCTTGTATGCAGCTGCTGACTTAATTATAAATTTAAATGATTTCTTAGCAGACGGAGTGCCCACCCGTGAGTCACTGCGACGGTGACACACGTGGTCATTCCGCAATTATATCATACGAGTCTGCATGCCCACTGGTGGTCACGGTATTTTTTCTTTTTTATAAATAATTGTATACCTACGGTATCTATATTCCAATATTTCGAGCTCTTTTAAAAAATTGAAAATAATTTTTTTATTGCGATATAAACCTAATGTAACTCAACCTAGTTTAACCTTTCTTAATCTAATCCAACCTAACCTAATCTAAACTAACCTAATCAAACCTGAATGGAACGTGTTAAAATATTATCTTTGAGTTAAAATAGAATTTGTAATGGATTATTCACTTGAGTGAAGTGATTGAGGCGTCAAACAAGAGTGACCACTGCCAGGTCTATGTCTGCGGTCGCATGGTTTTCTCTAATAAGCTCTCTGAACACATTAAAAAATTGCTCCTTTTGAAACATCCTGTACATTAAAAATTTACATCTTTTGAAACACCCAGTACATCAAAATTTTACGTCTTCTGATTTTTCAGATATAAATTTTATCCCTATACTTTTCAGTTATGGAAGGAAAAAAAAAAGTGGACAGTGAGTGTTGTTTGTTTAATGAAGAATGGGGCACAAATTACTTTTTTGTGCAAGCAAATGATAAAGCCTTATGCCTCATAATTAATTGGCTCCTCAAATTTGGATCCTCAATTTTGAAATCAACAAAGCAGTTCCATCCTTCCCATTAATGTGGTTGCATAAAACTTTATGATTTTGTTGGTTAACCTTGATTGATGGCTACAAGTTTTGTTTTGAATTTCTTCCATTTGTTTTAATTAAGTTCTTTTTTGAGTCCATTAAATTTATAAAACTGACATTTCTATATTTTTTCCTACGGCCCACAAAAATGTGCCAAATATATAATATGGCCCTCATGCTGAAAAGTTTGGAGGCCCCTGATTTAGAGGGTTGTGAATCGTGTTGTCCCAGGAGATGGTGAAGGTCCAGCAAGTGAGTTCAGTCACGATAGAGATTGATAGATTTCTGAATGTTAAAGGAATCGAAGGTTATGGTGATAGTGCAGGAAAATGGTGTTGAGGTAGGATAATCTTGAGCCAGATATATGACAGAGGAGACGGATGACCTGCTCCTGCCCCTAATTGACAACCCTTTCAAAGCGAAAACTGCTGAAAATATTCCCTTCGCAACATCTCCGAGATGAATGATTGATTTCTGTCTGTAGAGAATTGTAGAGTTCCGGAACTGATAGAATAAAACATAAATGTGTGTATCTTGACAATTTAAACTTTAGACTTTATAGAAGCAGTGCAGAAGCAGTCTCTTCGGCCCACAGAGTCAGCGCTGACCTGCGATCTCGCCATACGATAGCACTATCCCACACACTTTACAATTTTTTTTACCAAAGCCAATTAACCTACAAACCTGTACTTCTTTGGAGTGTGAGATTAAATTGGTGTACCCGGAGAAAACCCACGGTTTTTGTACAGGGAGAATATACAAATACCGTAGTGAGGATCAAACTCTGGTCTCTGGCGCTGTAAGGCAGCAGTTCTGCTGTTACGACACTGTGCCGCTCCTTATTTAATGTTGTTTGACAAAGGTACTGCACTGCTTTAATATGTGGGCAGTATCATGCTGCACATCTCAGTAGTTCCTCAGAAGTAATATCTCTTGCTGATCAATGGGTATCTTGTAGTGTATGTTAAGAATTGCTACAGGCTGCAGTTTGAAGTAATGAGCTGAAGCAATCTGCTGTTGGTTTGCCCAGTGTTAAATTTTCTGATTTGCTGGATGATGAGATTTCTCAAATTTACTGTTATCATTTCATATCTCTGGCATCTGTAATATTTCCTTCTGTAATATCAGTTGTTGGTTCAGCTTCTTCCTTGCTCGCATCCTCCAGAACTTTATCTTCAAGGTTTCAAGGTTTCAAGGTCAGTTTATTGTCACATGCTCCAGTTAAGGTACAGTGAAATTTGAGTTACCATACAACCATACTAGGTGAAAAGCAACAAGACAAACAACCACATAAAAGTTAACATAAACATCCATCACAGTGGATTCCACATTCATCACTGTGATGGAAGGCAATAAAGTTCAACCTCTTTGTTCTCCCATGGTCGGGGCAGTCAAATCATCCGCAGTGAGGGTGTTCGAAACTCCCGCAGCAGGGCAGTTGAAATTCTCTCCGTGGCATGGAGCTCCAGAATCGGCCTCTTCGTACCAGAGACCGCGGGCTTCACGGTGTTAAAGTCCACAGGCCCCGCGGTTGGAACTTCGATCCCCAGCAAAGGGATCGCATGCTCCGTAATGTTAAAGTCCCTCAGACTCCTGTGGCTTGGAGCGCCCGTCGGTCTCCAGGAAAGGCCGCCAACTCCACGATGTTAGACCGCAGTGGGGATGGATATATGATATGGAAAAAAATCGCATCTTCGTCGAGGTAAGAGATTGAAAAATGTTTTTCAACGGGGAACGGGGTACTGATTGAGAATGATCAGCCATGATCACATTGAATGATGGTGCTGGCTCGAAGGGCCGAATGGCCTGCTCCTGCACCTATTGTCTATTGTCTATTGTCAGCCCAGACCAGAGCTGCCCCAAAAGCTCCTGAGTTGACCTTCGATGAAGCCCCTGGTTTGACCTTGGGATAGTGCCTTGGAAGCCTTCAGGTTGACCTTGGGATGGTGCTCCCAGGTTGATCTTGGGGAGCCCCTGAATTGACATTGGGCCAGTGCTGTGGGAGCTTCCATCAACATTGGAGGAATGCTGGTCATGTCCCCAAGCTGATATCGGGCAGCACCTGGGTTGACAAAAGAGAGGTCTGTGGGCTCAGGATAACAATGGGAGAGCCCCCTGTTCAACTTTGGTTATGTACATGGGCCTGCCTGGGTTGACAATAGAACAACACTGAGGGAGCCATCTGGTATCTTTGGGCTAACCAGCAAATGTCGGAAAACATCTCCCTGACTCAAAATATCTGGCATTTTGCTTTCAATTTATCTCTTCTGTTTAGTTGAAATAATTGACCATTAATAATTTCTAATATTGATCTGAGATATTGCCTTCTTGTGTTGAACAGGCTTTGCCTGTTATCCATTTTCATGATCCATGGTTGTAGGTATTGGTGAGCAGAAATCTATTTGCACTTGTACTTATAATTAGATGAACCTTAGATTATCTTTTTATCCAAATGCTCAGCAATTTCGTCTTTTATAATTGACTCCAGCATCTTCCCCACCACTGATGTCAGACTAACTGGTCTATAATTACCCGTTTTCTCTCTCCCTCCTTTCTTGAAAAGTGGGATAACATTTGCTAGCCTCCAATCCACAGGAGCTGATCCTGAATCTATAGAACATTGAAAAATGATCTCCAATGCTTCCACTATTTCTAGAGCCACCTCCTTAAGTACCCTGGGAGGGGTTAACAAATTGGGATATGAAGATGAGGTTAAAGGGAATACAGGAGATATTGCAGAAGACTCTCGGAAGAATGGGAACAGAAGTTCTAAAGGGGAAAAGAGATTAAGGGCAGGACCATTTGTGACCGATGTGAGAGAGGAGGTAAATACAGAAGTTAAAATGTTGTACTTAAATGCGCGTAGTATAAAAAATAAAGTGGATGAGCTTGAGGCTCAGTTAGTCATGGGCAAGTATGATGTTGTAGGGATCACTGAGACATGGCTACAAGAGGACCAGGGCTGGGAACTGAATATTCAGGGGTAGTCAACGTATAGAAAAGACAGACAGGTGGGCAGAGGTGGTGGGGTTGCTCTGCTGGTAAGGAATGATATTCATTCCCTTGCAAGGGGTGACATAGAATCAGGAGATGTTGAATCAGTATGGATAGAAATGAGGAATTGTAAGGGTAAAAAGACCCTAATGGGAGTTATCTATAGGCCCCCAAACAGTAGCCTCGACATAGGGTGCAAGTTGAATCAGGAGATAAAATTGGCGTGTCACAAATGTAATGCTACGGTGGTTATGGGAGATTTCAACATGCAGGTAGACTGGGAAAATCAGGTTGGAAATGGACCCCAGGAAAGAGAGTTTGTAGAGTGCCTTCGAGATGGATTCTTAGAACAGCTTGTAATGGAGCCTACCAGGGAGAAGGCAATTCTGGATTTAGTGTTGTGTAATGATCCTGATCTGATAAGGGGACTAGAGGTAAAAGAGCCATTAGGAGGCAGTGATCACAACATGATAAGTTTTACTCTGCAAATGGAAAGGCAGAAGGGAAAATCGGAAGTGTCGGTATTACAGTATAGCAAAGGGGATTACAGAGGCATGAGGCAGGAGCTGGCCAAAATTGACTGGAAGGAGGCCCTAGCAGGGAAGACGGTAGAACAGCAATGGCAGGTATTCCTGGGAATAATGCAGAGGTTGCAGGATCAATTTATCCCAAAGAGGCGGAAAGACTCTAAGGGGAGTAAGAGACACCTGTGGCTGACGAGGGAAGTCAAGGACAGCATAAAAATTAAGGAGAGGAAGTATAACATAGCAAAGAAGAGTGGGAAGACAGAGGATTGGGACTCTTTTAAAGAGCAACAAAAGTTAACTAAAAAGGCAATACGGGGAGAAAAGATGAGGTACGAGGGTAAACTAGCCAATAATATAAAGGAGGATAGCAAAAGTTTTTTTAGGTACGTGAAGAGGAAAAAAATAGTCAAGGCAAATGTGGGTCCCTTGAAGACAGAAGCAGGGGAATTTATTATGGGGAACAAAGAAATGGCAGACGAGTTAAACCGTTACTTTGGATCTGTGTTTACTGAGGAGGATACACACAATCTCCCAAATATTCTAGGGGCCGGAGAACCTAGGGTGATGGAGGAACTGAAGGAAATCCACATTAGGCAGGAAATGGTTTTGGGTAGACTGATGGGACTGAAGGCTGATAAATCCCCAGGGCCTGATGGTCTGCATCCCAGGGTACTTAAGGAGGTGGCTCTAGAAATAGTGGAAGCATTGGAGATCATTTTTCAATGTTCTATAGATTCAGGATCAGTTCCTGTGGATTGGAGGCTAGCAAATGTTATCCCACTTTTTAAGAAAGGAGGGAGAGAGAAAACGGGTAATTATAGACCAGTTAGTCTGACATCAGTGGTGGGGAAGATGCTGGAGTCAATTATAAAAGACGAAATTGCTGAGCATTTGGATAGCAGTAACAGGATCATTCCAAGTCAGCATGGATTTACGAAGGGAAAATCATGCTTGACAAATCTACTGGAATTTTTTGAGGATGTAACTAGGAAAATTGACAGGGGAGAGTCAGTGGATGTGGTGTACCTCGACTTTCAGAAAGCCTTCAACAAGGTCCCACATAGGAGATTAGTGGGCAAAATTAGAGCACATGGTATTGGGGGTAGGGTACTGACATGGATAGAAAATTGGTTGACAGACAAAGCAAAGAGTGGGGATAAATGGGTCCCTTTCGGAATGGCAGGCAGTGACCAGTGGGGTACCGCAAGGTTCGGTGCTGGGACCCCAGCTATTTACGATATACATTAATGACTTAGATGAAGGGATTAAAAGTACCATTAGCAAATTTGCAGATGATACTAAGCTGGGGGGTAGTGTGAATTGTGAGGAAGATGCAATAAGGCTGCAGGGTGACTTGGACAGGTTGTGTGAGTGGGCGGATACATGGCAGATGCAGTTTAATGTAGATAAGTGTGAGGTTATTCACTTTGGAAGTAAGAATAGAAAGGCAGATTATTATCTGAATGGTGTCATGTTAGGAAGAGGGGATGTTCAATGAGATCTGGGTGTCCTAGTGCATCAGTCACTGAAAGGAAGCATACAGGTACAGCAGGCAGTGAAGAAAGCCAATGGAATGTTGGCCTTCGTAACAAGAGGAGTTGAGTATAGGAGCAAAGAGGTCCTTCTACAGTTGTACCGGGCCCTGGTGAGACCGCACCTGGAGTACTGTGTGCAGTTTTGGTCTCCAAATTTGAGGAAGGATATTCTTGCTATTGAGGGCGTGCAGCGTAGGTTCACTAGGTTGATTCCTGGAATGGCGGGACTGTCGTATGTTGAAAGGCTGGAGCAATTAGGCTTGGATACACTGGAATTTAGAAGGATGAGGGGGGATCTTATTGAAACATATAAGATAATTAGGGGATTGGACACATTAGAGGCAGGAAACATGTTCCCAATGTTGGGGGAGTCCAGAACAAGGGGCCACAGTTTAAGAATAAGGGGTAGGCCATTTAGAACGGAGATGAGGAAGAACCTTTTCAGTCAGAGAGTGGTGAAGGTGTGGAATTCTCTGCCTCAGAAGGCAATGGAGGCCAGTTCGTTGGATGCTTTCAAGAGAGAGCTGGATAGAGCTCTTAAGGATAGCGGAGTGAGGGGGTATGGGGAGAAGGCAGGAACGGGGTACTGATTGAGAGTGATCAGCCATGATCGCATTGAATGGCGGTGCTGGCTCGAAGGGCTGAATGGCCTACTCCTGCACCTATTGTCTATTGTCTATTGTCTATTGTCTATTATTTGAAGCCTGCACAACACATGCAAGTTTGAGTAACAATGGAGAGATAATTACAATAGAGCCATACAGCATGGAAACAGTCCCTTCGGCCCAACTCATCCATGCTGTCCAAGATGCCCCATTGAAGCTAGTCCATTTGCCTGTGTTCAGCCCATATCCCTCTAAACCTTTCCTATCCCTGTACCTGTCCAAGTGTCTTTTAAATATTGTTACAGTACCTGCCTCAACCACGGGCGGCACGGTGGCACAGCGGTAGAGTTGCTGCCTTACAGTGAATGCAGCGCCGGAGACCTGGGTTCAATCCCGACTACGGGTGCTGTCTGTACGGAGTTTGTACGTTCTCCCCGTGACCTGCGTGGGTTTTCTCCGAGATCTTCGGTTTCCTCCCACACTCCAAAGACGTACAGGTTTGTAGGTTAATTGGCTTGGTAAATGTAAACAATTGTCCCAAGTGTGTAGGATAGTGTTAATGTGCGGGGATTGCTGGTCGGCGCGGACCCGGTGGGCCGAAGGGCCTGTTTCCGCGCTGTATCTCTAAAAAACTAAATCACTTCCTCTGGCAGCTTATTCCATGCACCCAATCAAATATGTCTTGTAGATGATTTTGCACATACATTGTACTGAGTTGATTTATGAAAAAATAATTTGCAGTCATATGGGAAATTAGCTGACTGAATTGCTGTGATAAAAAGCTATTTTTGTGAGTGAAAATTGCTTGAATGAAATGTTGCCCCTCGGGTTCCTTTTGAATATTTTCCCTGTCACCTTAAACCTCTGTTCTCTGGTTCTTGATTCTCCTACCCTGGGTAAAAGACTCGAGCAAAATTTTCAAAAGCTGGAAATCTGAAATTAAAACAGAAAATTCTGAAAATACTCAGCCGGTCAGCAAACAAGTTTCGAGAGAAAGCCCAATTTTTTTTCAAGTCGATAACCTCTGAACAGAATGGTGTGGGCAACTTCTGCTGAAGTGCTAGAAATGTTCTGGATACATAGTGCCTCTTGTCAAACTTTCTCTTCTCCTTTGCCAGCGATTTGTATTGAACTATAAAACACATTGTAAACTATCTTTTTATTTTGTAGAAGATATGCAATTATTTTCCTTTAGTCATGGAGTAAAGATGTCTATTGTCATTTATATGAGAACATAAAGCAACTAGTTTTATAAGCAGGGCTACAACATGCAAAATACAAAAATGTATATTCTATTAGCAACTTTTATTATACAACTTTTAATGATGTAAAATGTCCTCGGGCATGTACTGGAGGGGTTATTGGTCAGACTTTGATACCAAGCTACTCAATGAGCTGTAAGAGTGGGGAGCAGATGTTGATCAAAGTGGAGGTTATTATAACAGCAGAGAAAGAGAAAATGAGTGGTTTATGCAGAGAATTCCAGAGTTTAGGATGTGGACAATTGAACGCCATCTTGCCAAGGGAACTTGGCTGAAGCAGAAGGTTGTGTCGCTGAATGGTGATTGGAGGTTGGAAAATATTGCAGGGCTATTAAGGGTGAGGCAACAGAAGATTTAAAGAGAGGAATGGATTTTTTTTAAATGGAAGCAATCCTGAATTAGGAACCAAACTGGGTTTGGAGTTCTGGTGGAACTTGGCATGAGTTTATCCTGTACATATCACTGGTTAAATCACCTTTTGTATATCTTATGTGTCGGAAAGAACTGCAGATGCTGGTTTAAACCGAAGATAGACACAAAATGTTGGAGTAACTCGAATGGTCAGGCAGCATCTCTGGAGAGAAGGAATGGGTGATGTTTCAGGTCGAGACCCTTCTTCAGACGTATATCTTATCTGGTTTTGACCATTCTTATTTCTGCAAAGAGTTCAAACCCAGTTGATGTTTGCTAAATTAACGTCAACAATATAAAGCATTGGACTATGAGGTGGGACCAAAGAAACTAAAATCTCTTTATTAGAACCAAGGAATTTAAAAAAAGCCCTGGTATAAGGATTGGGAGAGGTTTCAATAAGCTAAATTTGCAAAAAAACTTATCTGCAAGTCACTGGATTGTTGTCTCGCAAATGCATGTTTAAGATGACCTGAAGAAACATGAAGAGATTCTAATGCATTAAGGCAGAAGTCCTCACAATGCATTGATATGCAATGCAATACTTGGACAAGTGCCAAACCTACATGCCACCGTCTAAAAGTTCGGTCATAATTTTCTCTACTTCGAGACTGGGAGAAACTTCTCTGTATGCAAGAGGGTGAATAGGTGTTCTTGTGGAAACAGTACCAGGATGTGAATTTTTAAATAATAATTAGAAAAGGAAACAGTAGTAAGCATGTGAACGTTGGAATGGTAGAATGGAACTATGCAATATCTGCATTTATATGGAAAGGCTGGTCGACTCCTCGAAAGACAGACACAAAATGCTGGAGAAACTTAGCAGGTCAGGCAGTATCTCTGGAGAAAATGGATCGGTGACATCTGGGGAAGGGGTGAAGAAACCATTGCTAGGTTGACTGAAGTTCAGTCACAAGTTGTTGGGGGGGGGGAAGTAAGTAGGGGAATGTCGGGGGGTATTTTTGATTCCTCCTCTGTTGCGGAGTCTGCCATAATATCACATGTTCATAAGTTATAGGACCAGAATTAGGCCATACGGCCCAACAAATCTACTCCGCCATTACAATCATGGCTGATCTATGCTTCCCTCTTAACTCCACTCTCCTACCTTCTTCCCATAACCCCTGACACCCTACATGTTATCATCCGTAAATGTGATACTCTATCTCAAGGATGCTTTCTATTTTTACTTTGTTGTTAAAGATGCAAAACCGGATGAAGCGTCAGATTGCCGACACCTTAACAGAAGAGCAGCCTAATGGTTTGTGGGGCGAGTGGGGTCCTTGGTCTGCTTGCACCAGGACATGTGGCGGAGGCGTAATGCATCAGACACGACCCTGCCTTCTTCAGACGAGCCGCAGAATTCAGCCTCCATTCCAGTATGCAAGAGGAGATCAGTCCGAACGGGTATATCACGTTCCTCGCGAGCAAATACTGTCCACCGTTCGTCATTCAGTACCCCTTCATCGGAGTTCAGCCAGCAGGCTACCTGGGGCCAGCGTCAACCAAATATATCGCACGCCCAACAGGTAAACCCAATCTTTCTTTCAGATCACTCTCCTGTGGTGAGAAAGAGTTAAAATAACTTGATTGTCGTCGCAATGTTCCTCCAAGGCCCTGATCCAGCAACTCTACATTTGTAGCTTGTTTTAATTAAAAATTACTTGTTCTTATTCAGTTTATGGATGCTATAATGTAAATGGCAGGACCCTTAGGAGCATCGAAGTACATGGGGATCTTGGCGTTCAAGTTTATTACTCCTTTCAAGTGGCAATGCAAGTGGACAGGCTGGTAAAGAAGGCATATCTTCATTGGTGAGGAATTGAGTATAAATGTTGGGAAGCCATGTTGCAGCTGTTGAAAGCTTTTGGTTAGGTCACATTCGGTGTTTTGGCCGCCACACAATAGGAAGGATTGGGTGGCTTTGGAGAGAATGAGGAAAGGTTCAGCAACATGGCTTGGATTAGAATGCATTATCTTTAAAGAGAGTTTAGTTTAGTTTAGAGATACATCACAGAAACAGGCCCATGGGCCCACTGTGTACGCACCAGCCAGCGATCCCCGCACATTAACCCTACCCTACACACACTAAGGACAATTTACAATTGTACCAAGCCAATTAACCTACAAACCTGTACGTCTTTGGAGTGTGGGAAGGAACTAGAGATGCCAAAGAAAAACGTACAACCTCTGTACAGACAAACACCCTTAATCAGGATCGAACCCAGGTCCCTGGCGCTGTAAGGCAGCAACTCTACCACTGTGCCACCATGCCATCTGGAGGATGGACAAACCAGGATTGTTTTCTCTGGGGGGTTGGAGGCTGAGCGGAGACCTGTTAGAACTATATAAAATTATGAGAGGCATAGATAGGGTAAGCAGCCAGAACCTCTTTCCTATGGTGGAAATATGAAAGACTAGAGGGCATAATTTTAAGGTGAGATGGGGAAAGTATAAATGCACTGTTACGGTGCCTGTGGTGAAAGTACCTTCACAGCGTTGTGAGGAAAATGGTTCTAGGAATTGAACCTAGCCCAAAATAAGGACATTTAATGTATTATCAGGACATGATGCTATAGGAAGCTGTGCCAGTTGTGATGTTCCCATGCATCTGCTGCTCTTGTCTTTATTGTTAGTTGAGGTCTATGGTTGGGAGATGGCTGCACAAAAAGGCTATGCAATTGCTGCAGTGCATCTAGTCAATGGTGCACAATAAAAATGCGGTATTATCAATTGAGGGGGGAATGTATTTTAGTTTTAGTTTATTATGTGGGACGAGGTACGGTGAAAAACTGTTTGTTGTGTGCTTTCCAGTCAGCGAAAAGGCTATATATGATTACGATCAATCAGTGTACAGACACAGGATAAAGATTATAATGTGTAGTGTAAGGTAAAGTCCGACTAGAGATATTTCGAGGGTCTCCATTGAGGTAGATGGTGGGTCAGGACTATTCACTAGTTGGTGATAGGATGGTTTAGTTGCCTGATAACAGCTGGGAGAAACTGTCGCTGTATCCAGAGGTGTGCATTTTCACACTTCTATACTTCTTGCCTGACGGGAGAGGGGAGAAGAGGGAGTGACCAGAGTGAGACTCATCCTTGATTATGCTGGTGGCTTGCCAAGGTAACGTGAAGAGTCAATGGAAGGGTTGGTTTGTGTGAAAGGCTGAGCTACGTCCACAACACTGCAATTTCTTGCCGTCTTGGATGGAGCTGTTCCCAAACCATGCTGTGATTCATCCCAATAAAATGCTTTCTCCCGCACATCTGTAGACGTTGATGAGGGTTGTTGGGAACATGCTGAACTTCCTAAGCCTTTTGAGGAAGTTGAGGTGTTGGTGTGCTTTCTTGGCCAGTGGTTCGATGTGGCTGGTCCAGGACAAATTGCAAGTGATATTTATTTTCCTAAGAATTTGAAGCTTTCAACCTTTTCTACTCTGGTACCATCAATGCATATAAGGGTTTGTGTACTTCTTCGCTCCCTGAAGTCAATCACAATCTCCTTTGCCATGCTGACATTGAGGGAGAAGTTGTTGTCTTAACACCATATTACACGATTCTCAATCTCCCTCTTGTTCTCCGTTTTTTCATTATCTGATATCCAATCCACTACGACGGTGTCATCTGCAAATTTGTAAATTGAGTTGAATGAATGAATGAATAAGTTTATTGGCCAAGTATGCATATACAAGGAATGTGCCTTGGTGCTCCGCTCACAAATGACAACACAAACATACAGTTAACAATTAAGAATAAAGCATAAACACATCAAAACAATAAACACATCAAAACAATAAGGATACACCATTACGGTCTAAACATGTGGGTGAAAATAAACCAGAGCAAGAAAAGAGACTACAGACTTTGGTTATTGAGTAGAACTATCACTCGTGGAAAAAAAGCTGTTTTTATGTCTGGCTGTGGCTGCTTTGACAGTCGCCTTCCAGAGGGAAGTGCTTCGAAGAGTTTGTGGCCAGGGTGAGAGGGGTCAGAGATGATCTTGCCCGCTCGCTTCCTGGCCCTTGCAGTGTACAGTTCGTCAATGGGGGGGGAAGGTTATAGCCAACAACCTTCTCAGCTGTGCGAACAATCCGTTGCAGCCTCCGGATGTCGTGCTTGGTGGCTGAGCCAAACCAGACCATGATGCAGAAGGTGAGGACGGACTCAATGATGGCAGTATAGAATTGGACCATCATTGCCTGTGGCAGATTGTGTTTCCTCAGTTGCCGCAGGAAGTACATCCTCTGTTGGGCCTTTTTGACTGTGGAGTCGATTGTGACCCCCCATTTAAGGTCCCTGGAGATGATGGTTCCAAGGAACTTAAATGACTCCACAGATGTGACTATGGTGTTGTTGATGGTGAGTGGGGGGAGGAGAGGGGGATCTCTTCGAAAGTCTACAATTAGTTCCACTCTCTTGAGAGCATTGAGCTCCAGGTTGTTGCGATGGCACCAGGATGCCAGCTGTGTCCCTTCCCATTTGTAGGCAGATTCCTCCCCATCCTGGATCAGTCCAATCAGGGTAGTCATCCGCAAACTTGAGGAGCTTGACAGAGGAGTCTGTGGAGGTGCAATCGTTGGTGTAGAGAGAGTAAAGGAGAGGGGAGAATAAGCAGCCTTGCGGTGCTCCTATGCTGAGGGTCTGCGGGTCCGAGATGTGCTTTCCCAGCCTCACATGCCAGTCTTTGCAAACTCCAGCCAGTTGCCAGTCTCTGAGTAGGTGTGAATTGCGGCTTGGGGAGGAGTGGGTGGGGACGGATCCAGTCTTTGCAAACTGGAGTCAGTCTTTGATTACGTGTGAAGTGGTGATTGGGGGTGGGGGGAGGGGGGTCCCAGGGTTATGTTTCTGTTTCTCGAACCTGCAGTAAAACTCATTCAGGTCATTGGTCAGCTGACGATTGCCCAAGGAGCGTGGGGTTTTCCTCGTACCTGGTGATTTCTTGCAAGCCCTTCCAAACTGAAGAGGAGTCATTAGCTGAGAACTTACTCCTCAGCTTCTCAGAGTACCTTTCCTTGGCAGCTCTGATTCCTCTTCTCAACTTGTACTTGGCCTGCCTGTAGAGGTCTGTATCCCCGTTCCTGTAGGCCTCATCTTTTGACTGGCGGAGCTGTCTGAGTTCTGCTGTGAACCAGGGCTTGTTGTTTTTGAACCAGATCCGGCTCTTCGTGGGAATCCAACTGTCCTCGAAAAAGCTGACATAGGATGTCATAGTGTCTGTGTACTCATCGAGGCTTGTGGTTGCTTCTCTGAACACATTCCAATCAGTGCAGTCAAAGCAGGACTGAAGTTTTTCAATGCCCACGCTTGTCCACCTTTTCGTTGTTCTGACCACAGGTTTAGCAGATTTTAGTTTCTGCATGTAGGTTGGAATAAGGTGAACTAAACAATGATTGGAGAGACCCAGAGCCGCCCGAGGAACAGAGCGATATGCGTTCTTGATTGAAGATTAGCAGTGATCAAGTGTCCTCTCCCCTCTGGTGGGGCAGGTAACATGAATTGGAGTTGGATTGGTATTTGGCTGCACCAGTGTTGAGGATTATCGTAGAGGATAATTTGATATCTATCCTCACTGATTGTGGTCTGTTGGTCAGGAGGTCGAGGCTTTTAAGATGGTGGATGAGGTTCCAATTGAACAGTTGGTTTTTCCTGAGTGATGTCAAACTTCTTGAAAGTTGTTGGAGTTGTACTTATCCAGCCAAACAGCAAGTGTTCCATCGTATGCCTGTCTGCTTTTTATGGTGGCAATGTTTTGGGAAGCAGAGAGGTGAGTTAGTCAGCATAGTGCACATGTCCTGCTCTTTTGGCCATATGTTTAGAATGCCTTCTTTGGTTTGGTTTCTAATCAGCAGTGACCACTGCAAGTTTGGTGTTTGGGAGATCTGGTAATAGTAATGCCATTGAACGTCAAGAATAGCTGGTGGATTCTTTCATGATAGAAATGGTCATTGCATGTCCCTTGTGACATCGAAATTATTTGCCAATTGTAAACAATGCATGCCGAAAGTCATCTCAGCCTCACTGGATGCAGGCATGGGCTGCTTAACAAGTTAAAGAGTTGCAAACGGAACCGAATACTGTTCCATCATCAGTGAACATTCACACTTCTACGCCATGAAAAGGAGAAATTTGATGATGAAACAGCTGAGGAGGATCAGACTAGGATACTGCCTGTGGAATGTCCCAAAGCTGAGATAAATGACCAGTGAACTTTGTGATTCCAGCCACTGGCACGGTTTCCCAAGACTTCCATTGACACCTATATTGGGGCCCCTTGATGAATGCACGTGAAGTTGACCTTTACATGACAGTATCTGAAAAATGATCCAATTGTCAAACATAGAATTAATTCCAGATTGACCTTAATGCTTGATTTGGCAGCAAGTTTCCTGAATACATTTAACGTCTAGTTTGTCTACCACCGAGTGCCTGTCATAACATCAACTGGCAGGTCAGTTGTTTTCATGGGATATTACTTGCAAAGCCTGCTGTCTTATAGTACGAGGAAAGTATTTTTCCTTGTCTCCGGCCAAATAAGATTACTCATAAATCATTTCTTCTGATTAACTGATATGGAATGTTCACCGCACTAGTAAGAAACATAACCTTGCACCTCCCTATCCCAAGTCAAAAATAATTCCCTCAACTCGTTTGAAGGCAGTGTTTGATGGGTGAAGGACCAACATCTATTTTGCTGGTGGTTACATCTAGCAAATGCATGACTGTGTTCCCTTTGCACCATGTGTTCTCCCATATCTCATCAGACAGAATTTGTAAATGGCAGTATCTGTGGGTTGTTGGAAACCTAAAAGCAGTTTTCAATATTTACTGCTATCCAGCTCCACTCTAGATGCTACACCAGTTAATTTACTTTGATAATAAAGATCATTTTTGCAGAGTAATGCATCATAACTGGTATAGGATGTGGAGAAAAAACTGTTCCCCTGCCTAATAGTGTGATGTAACTTCAGAAATGTCATATCAGTAAAAATATAGATTACATTTTACACAGAATCATATAGTCATACAGCACAAAAGCAGGCCCTTCGGCCCAATGCGTCCATGCCCACCTAGACGCCCAGTCCAAGCTAGTCACATTTACCCACGTCTGGCCCATATCCCACTAAACCTTTCCTATCCACATACCTGTCCAACTGTATTTTAAATGCTGTTATAGCACCTGCCTCAATTATCTTTTCTGGCGGCTCGATCCATATATCTACCACCCTCTGAGTGGTGGGTTTATGACCATAACCAACTTCATGTAAACTCTACAATCAGGCCTCCCCTTAGACTTTGTATGGTCTTCTTCCATCTCTCTTGATAGATTTGCCCTGGTCATTTCATGGGAAGGTTTACAGCTCTCTGCTTTGTTTATTCATACCTGTGACTTGTGCACACACCCAATCACCAGGTACTGTTATACACGGAGTGTCAGGATAACGTGAAGTTTTCTCGTGAAGTAGGGGGGTTTGAGGGGGGGGGGGGATTAGAGGTTGAGGAGAGAAATTAACCAGAGAATGCAAATGCAATCTCTCACCATATTGTGCACCCACAGGCCCCATATTGTTAATGCTGGAATAAATGCAGAAAATGCCAGAATTGCTCAAGAGATCAGGCAGCATCTGCAGAGAGACAAAACAAACTTGATAATTCAGGTCAAAGATTTTTCATTAGAAGTGATGGATGAAATGGAACAAGCTGCCAGAGGAGGTAGTTGAGGCAGGGACTATCCCAACATTTAAGAAAGAGTTAGACAGGCAGGTTTGGAGGGATATTGACCAAATGCCGGCAGGTGCGACTAGTGTAGCTGGGACATGTGTGGGCAAGTTGGGCTGAAGGGCCTGTTTCCACATAATATCACTCTATGACTCTAAGTGGGAAAAGAAAAAAGTAAAAATGATATGATTTTAAGTTGTTGGGGAAGTAGGGAAACAAGAAGGGCATATACCTCCAATGAACTGGCTCGCACTGGCAGTAGCTTGTGGAATTTGCCCTTAGCTGGACTGTAAACACGAGAATATTAAAGAGAACAATAAAGGTTGAGTTCTGCTTGGACCAGTAAGGACGGAAAATACTGATAAGTTTGGTGTTAATAGTATTACACAATACATGGTATAGTGGCAACTTCGAACCTTTCCATCGAGTCGTCTCCTTTAGTCACTACTTCACGAAAGGAGTGGAGTAATCATTCTTGACGCAAACAGCAACAGAAAGATCTTCACGACGTTTCAGTTTAATTAGTTGTTTATTGAAGTAGTGTTACAAACAGATAGTATTTCTCCCGTCATAGACTTGATAAGAACTGTATCTAGCCATGGCTCCTTCGTGGCTGATGCATCATGTCACTGCGTTCCCAATTATACTTATAATTCTGGCTCCTCCCAGTCCATATATGCCCATATGCCCATATTCATCTCACGACAACCCCCAAGTGTCCAAAAATAATACAGCAAGATACAAAATAATATAATATGCTAAGACAGCTAATAAACACAAATGGCTCCTACACACGGCAATATTGTGGAAGATTGGTTGCAGAGATGTTGACCCAGGTCAACCTGAATAGAACTGAGATTGCAGAATACAGTGAAGATAGACACAAAATGCTGGAGTAACTCAGCGGGACAGGCAGCATCTCTGGAGAGAAGGAATGGGTGACGTACCAGGTCAAGACCCTTCAGGGTGAGCTGATTTATATAAGTGGATCAACAGCTGGACCATGTCATCACAGAACTAGCAAGTTTACCTTGGCAGCTTCCCATTGTATGTGGCAAGAGAAAAACGATTAAATTAAACTATAATCAAAAGGTGACAGCAAGAATTAAGAGTTGCTGAGTTTCTCTTTTTAATTTCCTTTCCCTGGTGGCTTTTAATCCTGAAACAATGTGCAGCGAGAGCCTTTCTAATGTCAAGCTGCCAATTACCCTTGCCTTAGTTAATCAACCATTTACATAAGTCACTAGAATCATGAAATTGGTCATTTTCTTTCCTTGTATTTTTTGTATTACTTTCAACCTGGCTATTTCCAAATCTCCTATGTAACACATTAGCTTGTGTGAGTAAGATTAAAAATGAGGAAGCCACACTGTGTGACTCCCTGCTGGTTTTGGGTTTCATTTCAGCAATGCTGGTGCACAGACCTGATAGTGGCTTCCACCACACACCCACTCCCTACCACCAAACCCCACTGCTCAACACCACCACCATTCAACCTTTACATGCACACTTCCATTGTGAATCTGTAAAGGAGTTGCCTAGCTGCATAAATCGCCAACGCTACCACTTACCTAACCCCATTCCATCACTGACTCGAAGCTCAGTCTCACTACAGTTGATAAGTATAAAGTGCTTAGCGGCACGGAGGCACAGTGGTAGAAGTTGCTGCTTTACAGCACCAGAAACCCAGGTTCAATCCCAACTACGGGTGCTGTCTGTAAGGAGTTTGTACGTTCTCCCCGTGACAGCGTGGGTTTTCCCTGGGTACTACGGTTTCCTTCCACACTCCAAAGATGTACTTGTTTGTAGGTTAATTCGATTTGGTAAAATTGTAAATTGTCCCTGGTGTGTAGGATAGTGTCATTGTATGGGGATCACTGGTCGGCGCAGACTCAGCGAGCCAAAGGCCCTGTTTCTGCGCTGTATCTCTAAACTGTATCTCTAAACTAAACTAAAGTTCACAAAGATTGTGATCCATGCCTGATTGACAACAGGCAGTATATTCACTGCTTCATGCACATCAAAGATCACATGGATGATTGGGTTCACATATGAGGAGGTTTTGGTTCTGGGCCTTTATTTGGTGGAGTTTAGAAGGATGATGGGGGAATCACATTGAAACCTATTGAATAATGAAACGCTTAGATAGTGTGGATGTGAAGAGTATATTTCTAGTTGTGGGAGAGTCTCGGACCAGAGGGCACAGCCTCAGAATAAAAAGACATACCTGAAGAATGGAGATGAGGACGAATTATTTTTACTCAGAGGTTGGTTAATCTGTGGAATTCATTGCCACAGGCGGCAGCAGAGGTTAAGTCATTGGGTATTTTTAAAGTGGAGGTTGATACGTTCTTGATTAGATAGGGTTTCATAGGTTACAGGGAGAAGGCATTAGAATGAGTTTGAGAAGGAAAAATAGATCAGCCATGATTGAATGGCAGTGCAGAATCGATGGGCTGAATGGCCTAATTCTGCTCCTGTATGTTATGATCTTAAGAACATTAAATTAAAATTGTCCCTGTGTAGATTTGGACTTGTGCATTCATGCACAGTGCCTGAATTACTTTTGGTTTAATGGTGACGCGACAGGCCAGCTCATGACTGATGGAAATATAAGTGTGTTTTTCGTTGTGTCTGTCATTAGATTCCTACTCTAAACAACTGGATCTGGTGACCTACTCCTTTTCTCTCAAAGTTTGTTACAGAGAGTTTGTTTTTCCTGTGTAGCTCCATTTTCACAGCTATCTGGTTACAAGGTATGAATGAAACACTCATGAACTTTCAGTGACTGCACACCAGGGTACTTTTCCACCTGGGAACTTTTCGAAGGATCTGACCTGGGGACCCTTCAGACTCTGGGTCCTCTTGGTACATGTGCAGCCTCTGATGTTGACTGTATAGGTTTGCACTGGCCAGTGACCTACTGATCTGGAAGATCTGGGTTCTAGTGCATGTGGGCAGACTTGTAAGTGAAGGCAACCCGGAAATTCCTCATGAATTACGGATCAGATCTGAGGCATTCCTAAGAAGGTGCACAAGCCTCGGCCAACAAGTTTTGTATATGTAACAAAAATTCCCACGAAAGGCAAACTACCCGCATTCCGACTATATCGAATAGCAGGCAAACCAATCACTTCTGCTCAGCATGTAAACCAATCCCAGTTTCACAATGCCAAATGGAACTTACTGCAAAACAAATAGGTATTTAAACTTCAAATTGAAAAGATGCTGCTACACGTTTCTAGACTTCTCATGTAAGTACGTATGTGAAACTAAATTAGCAAAGGATGCCTGAAAACTCTGCTCGCCTTTCCTTGGAGAAACTTTCTGCCCATCCCTGATGCGAGTCTGCTGAATAGGCATTAAGTTACAACTAATGCCAGATTGGAAGTTAAAATCCAAGGGGCGATTTGGGACAGTTTTGCACTGTCATCATAATTTGCTGGACATGATTGTTTACGATTTTTTACATGGATATCACAGGTGCTAACTGCTTTCTAGATATGTTGTTGACCCATGCCATCTGCAAGAAGGCTTATTTTAAAGAAAAAAATCTCAATATGGCAGCTGTACTAATGGGACCCTGTCTGCGGTGGAATTTGGATTCAGTTCAAAGGATGTTTTGAGCTGATGTTATCAATTCATTGACCCATTGATCTGCAAAGAGGCCCGTTGCAACAGTTTTCTTTTAAACATAAAAGTTACAGCAAATTATTTTCACATGAATATAATGAGCTTGAAATCACATTTCTAGTGCGATGAATTTCATAGTTTACAATGAGTTGTTGTGACATTTGGGGGTGTCACCTATTAGTTACATTCGTAAATAAAATGAGATGCACTTTCATGTTATCATGTGGGTGGATTTGATGGGAAATATAAACCTGTGCTAGGATGACTCTTAGTAGAAAGTGCCCTGTCCAAATTCCTGAAGAGTGGGTCTTCAACAAAAAATAAATAAAACACTTCAACAAGGCAACATAATTTATTCAGAAAATAGAGATAATGGAATTGATTTCTGAGCATCATTCTCCATCATTAACCACTCAAATGAATAGCTGAAGTTCATAAAATAATTTATATTGTGTTTATGTGACTTGGCAATTAATATCAAAGTTAAACCTGCTTTACAAAAGATGTGCTCATAACCTACATTCCTCTAGATGCACTAAGGAATATTGGCCACTCCACTTAGCCCTATTTGACATTTGTTGTCTCTCTTTGTTGTGTTTTCAGTGATTGTTCTTGTTCAATAAAAGCTCTGTGTTTTGCATGAGCCAACAGCATTGGCTATATACTGAAGGATATTTGTCGTTCAAATGTTACCTCCTTGTCCCACGAATGTGTGTACATGTACGCATGAATGTATGTATCAGATTGACCCCCTCACTATCTGCAATTAACTCTGACGGCATACAGTCCAGAGCGTTGAGTTGTAATGTACTGACCCCACAGGCTATAATGCTCTGGCCGTATAGTTCTTTTTCTAACAAAGTAAGATATCCATTTTTTTTGTATTTGCCAGTTTTAAAACCTTATTTACAAAGATTATTATTTATTATAATTCATTGGAGATCTTTATTTAATTAATGAATGTAGTCATGAAATCTAGTTATTTATGTGGTCGAATGGTTCAGTGACCCATAAATTGGATGGAAGAGACAAAGGGGCTTTACAGAGCTAGTGGGCAATTGACCAACAAGCATTTTGTTTTGTGGGTCATACTGGTGAATCCAGCAGCACACGAGACCAAAGCACTGAATTAGCCTTGCCCTATCCCTTTCCCTTGTCCACACACTACAGAGGGTAATGAATCCATGTAAGACTGATGTGGAGGCTCAGCCACAGATACATTCAAGACAGAATGCAGTAGATCTTTAGATGTTAAGAGAATCAAGGCATATGGGCTTAGTGGAGGAAACTAATGCTGAGACAAAAGATCAGCCGTAATCTTATTAAATGGCTCGGCTGGCATGGGGCCTGAGTGGCCTACACCTGTTTCTATTTATTTTCGTATCGGAACAATCAGCTCTGGGTTGGATGACAGGCCAGGCTGGGACTAGAATGGTTGGGATGGGTGGGGATCCATTGTAAATTGGGCTGTGTGGGCAGTACTGGGTTGGCAGTAGACATGGACAAGGTGGGGAAGGAAGGGTTGAGGATCACCATGGTTCTGGTCATGGGGGCTCTGAGGAAGAGTCATGTAAAAGTCTACCCGAGACAGTACAGGATACCATTGGCTGGGATCTGCTCAGGCATGGTCTCCATTAAGTAATGTTGGAGAGGGTCGTCGTAAGAATCATGAAAACCGTTTGGAGTTTGCACACCCGAGACACGGTCAAAGTTTCTAGTTTGGGGCATTTGTCACACAGTGTTGAAAGCTATTTGCACATCCAGACCCTTCCATAGTTAGCATGATCTAGAAGGAAGTTTGTGCACTTTGTAAGAGAAGCTCAAAGTCTGCACTTTCTTTTAAAATTTCATTGAAATTGAGTCACAAATGTGCAGCAACCTTTGCCCTATGTGACCCAATTTCTATTTCAATATATTTGCATTTTATCAAGGCTGTTAACCTGAGTATTGTGGAATTCCTTGTTCATGATCATACTCTCCCATTTCCCCCCATGCCTTTTCTCAGGGCCTGCCATTGCATTTCCTGCTAATTTCCTAAGTTGTCTTCATTGAGACTTGACACCTAGTATCATGATTTGGATTTCTCAAGATCAAATTTGGTTTGCAATTTTTAATTATATTCATCCAGATCTAGGCATACATGTATTTTTGCACAGCTAACATGTAGAAAAATAAATGGAAATATTCCAATTTTTCCAGATGGGAACATAACCACTTTTCAAACCAGTTTTTGTTCAACAACTTAGTTTAAAAAAACCTCAAACTGTTCAAGTCACTCTTTGCCCAATTCGGTTTGTGATAATTAGTAAAGGTATTTTAAGGCCACAAGAAAAAACATCATTCCAAAAAGCAGTAATTGATCTGTTTTCATTGTTTCAATTATCACAAAGCAAACTGTTTTCCCACATGGCCACAAAAAAACAAGTCAAGGTCTGAACTTTGTGCATCCTCTTCAAAAGCAGAATATTTTGGTTGCTTGAAAGTTGGAATGAAAATAACAAAAAAGCTGGAAACACCCAATAGGTCAGGTAGCAACTGCAGAGAAAGAATCAGGTTTAATTTGAGTTGATGACCTTTCACTTCACAAATCCTTTCCAGTCTTTTGTGTCAGAAAACACTTAAACAATAATATGAGCTAAATCCCCCCCCCTCTCAAATAAAAGTATCCTGGTAAAAAATGAAGTTTTATTGCTTTCATTCAGAAAAAAATCCAATAAAGTTAATGAACGAACTAAATCCTAATCTGACACAGATGTAAACAGTACTGGACGTGATGTTCAGCAAAACAATACGCCCAGCATAGTCATGAAGCTAAAAAAAAATGTTCCAATCACTCGGCAGGTGAGGCAGATCCTTGGAGGGAGAAACTTTGTTGATGTTTCAGGTTGCTGGCTCCTTATCACTACAGGAAGAATGAGAAACATAGAACATGGAACAGAGAAACATAGCCATTCTCTGACAACTGATAATGAAAGAAATTGTTGTTTTGACAACTTTGATCTGCACGCTATAGCAGACATTCTCTTCTCTCCACACTTCTCCCTCGCTGTAATTAAAACACACTCATATTTTATAAGGTTATGGGCATAGTTCAGAGATGTTAACTCTGTTTCCCCCTCCACGGATGCTGCCTGACCTGCCGATTGTTTCTGGCAATTTCTGTTTGTTTCAGATTTCTATTAGCTAGAGTATTTGCTTTTCCTCTGGGTGTGGTCCTGCAGCTAGTTATTTGGCTAAGGGTTATTAAGGGTAAAGATAAAAAGAGGTCAGATTCGATACTGCCTCTCTGCAAGCCTATTGTCTGCATGTCAGCATTTCTTTTGGGGCAAGCATACTGTGGTGCCATGCAAATTAGTTAAATTTAGTTTATTGTCACATGTACCGAGGGACGAGCTTTTGTTGCGTGCTATCCGGTCAGCAGAAAGACTACACATGATCACAATCGAGCCGTCCACAGTGTACAGATACATGATAAAGGGAATAATGTTTAGTGCAAGATAAAGTCCAGTAAAGTCCAATTAAAGTATCCTGGTTAAAAATGAAGTTTTATTGTTTTCATTCCGAGGGCTTCCAGTGAGGTAAACAGTAGCTCAGAACCACTCTCTAGTTGTTCATAGGATGATTCAGTTGCCTGATAACAGTGGGGGAGAAACTGTCCCTGAATCTAGAAGTATGCTTTTTCACACATCTGTATCTCTTGTTCAATGGGAGAGGAGAAAAGAAGGAGTGACTGGGGTGAGACTCATCCTTGATTATGCTGCTGGCCTTGCTGAAGCAGCGTGAGGTGTAAATGGAGTAAATGGAAGAGAGGTTGGTTTGTTTGATGGTCTGGGGTGGAGGGATGACGGGGGAAAGGAAAACATATCCAAAATTGTTTGTGCATTTTTGAGTAGAGAATTAAAAAATATAAAAGGAAAACTATTCAGACAGTTCAAATCAGAATTTTTTGGAATACTTTCACAGAGGAAGGAAAGCGGTGTTGGACACTTTGGTCTGTTGAAAATATTTGATTTATGGGCAAGATAGAAATTTGCAGGGCCCTTGAACTTCAGACTTCTCTGTTGTGAGCAGTGAACAGGATTTGGGTGGAGGATCCTGAAATCACCACCCCCACAGACAGCTCTGGAGGTATATATTTAAATGTTTTGCTCCAGTTGAATGCCCATTACTGATGTGAGCATAGGTGACTAAGAAGCGACCATACAAAGTTATATAAAACCATGAGGGACATCGATAAGGTGAACAGTCACGTCCTTTAACCCAGGATAGGGGAGTCCAATACTAGAGGGCATCAGTTTAAGGCAAGAGGGGAAAGGTCTAAAAGGGACCTGAAAGGCAACCTTTTTCCCCACAGAGGATGGTGCGTACATGGAGCGAGCTGCCAAATTAATTGGTAAAAGTGGATGCTATCACAACATATAAAAATCACTTAGACATGGATAGGAAAGCTTTGAGGGGGGGTGGGGGGGGGCGGGTATAGGTCAGGTGCAGTCAAGTGGGATGGCTCAGTTAAGTGTCTTGGATGGCATGGATGTGTTGGACTGAAGGGCCTGATTTGTTGCTGTACAGCTCTGTGACATTTTCTTAAAAAAGTTGAAATAGATTTTTTTTAAGTTAAAGATTTTTAAAATATTAAGTTTACTAAAACAAGATTAAATGAAAGAAATGAATAGATTTAAAATGATTAAAAACAAAAATAAAAAGTAAACAAAGAATTATAGAGCCATACAACACAGAAACAGGCCCTTTAGCCCAACTCGCCCATGCCGACCAAGGTGTCCCGTCTACGCAAGTCCCTCCAGCCCATGTTTGGCCCATATCCCTCTAAACCTTTATTATCCATACACCTGTCCAAATGTCTTTTAAATGTTGTTATAGTACCTGCCTCAACTTCCTCCTCCGGCAGCTCGTTCCATATATCCACCATCCAAAATGTGGAAAAAGTTGTCCGTCAGGTTCCTATTAAATCTTTCCCCTCTCACCTTGCCTGTACTTAACTTTGCAATCTCGGTTGGTAATTCTGTCCATATATAATGAAGGAGGTGTTACTTCTACCAGCCATGGCTGTCATAAAATTGAGGAGTTAGATGTGATGTACATCCAGCTCCATTGCTCAGTAAATTTATTCTGCTTTTTACTGACGGGGTAAAAGATCAGGTTTGACCATATCTAACCTCTGGCCTGTTGGTGTTTAGACTTGAAAGATATGGCATGAAAACAGGTCCTTTGTCCCACCAAGTTAACCTCCAAACCTGTACATCTTTGGAGTGTGGGAGGAAACTGGAGCGAGCGAAGAATACCCATGCGGTCACAGGGAGAACGTACAGATTCCGTACAGACAGCGCCGTTAGTCAGGATCGTACACGGGAGTCTGGCGCTGTAAGGTAGCAGCTCTAACACTGCTCCACTGACTCAACGGGTCGGGCAGCATTTGTTCAAGACTTGTGTTGCAAAGCACAGGCATGGAAGCAGGGAGCTGATCCATGCACTGCATCTGGCTGGCGGTTCACTGGGGAATTACCAGCCAGCCAGCGTTACGATCTGGCCCATTGCATCTGGTGAATTCTTTAATCTGTTTCAGAGTCGGTGCACTACTGACATTTACATGTGCTACACATTCCTCACACAGTTTCGCTGGTATGGAAATAAATTCATGGTATTTTCTTCATGAAAGCTAGTTGCATGCAGTGGCCTAAAATTCTACCAGCTTACACAACTTTGTAATGCATTGCGGGAAGGAATTTAATCTGAAAACTAGAAACAAGGAACTGCGGATGCTGGTTTATCAAGAAAAGAAACAAAATGCTTGAGTAATTCAGTTAGTCAGGCAGCATCTCCGGAGAACATGGATAGGCGACATTTAATCTGATACTAGATCAAGTGGACCCGTTGGGCCCAAGCCTCTCCTGCATTGGTGCAGCACCCTGTCCTCCCCCCCTCCCCTCTCTCCTCAACCCCCCTCTCCCCTCTCCCTTCTCCCCCACCCTCCCCCCTCCCTCCCTCCCTCCTCCCCCTCCCCTCCTTTTAAACTTTAAGATGTGAATAACTTTAAAAATATAACACCAATTTCAATAAAACTACTTGCATTATCACTAAAGTGACAATGGTGAGTAAGGTGGGCCTAAAATTGTTGCGCTATCGTGTACCGTTTTGGCTGAAGTTCAGTCACAAACAAGATAACAAACGAGAGTTTTAGTATATAGATTTGATGGCTTAAGGGCCTGTCCCACTTAGGCGATTTTAAGGCGACTGCCGGCGACTAGGCTGTCGCCGACAGTTCGCCGGGGTGTCATTGGCATGATCGTGAGGAGTCTTCAAAGAATCGTAGTGGACCTCGGCGCGTTGCTGAGAAATCAACCGGATTTAAATTTCTCGGCGACAGCTGGCTTGTCGCCAGGTATCGTTGCTTATTGCGGGCGCTGTCGCATGATGTCCCCAGGTTTACTAGGTTGTCTTAGATACATTTAGAAGCACGTAATATTAAATTAAGTAAAGTAATTTGAAGATACCATAAAATACGTGTGTTTAACCAATTTATTTACCGTCAGGACATTTGACAGGTAGATTGGAGGCGACAGTTTGACGGTCAGGTAAGCGTGGGAATTTTCGCGATGTTTATGGCCATCAGCGATTACATTTAAAGTAGGCTCCCAACCCAGATATGCAACCCAGAAACCAGATATGCATCTCCCATACATTTTCAAAGAATGCCCACACTCTGCACAAAAATCCATTTAACCATGTTTAAAATTAAATTTCTTAATACTGCTATTAGTAAACTGGAAGTCAATCCAGTTTATGCATTGTTACCGTGAAGCTTGGTTTTCAAGTAACCCGGGCAAGATGTTATATTTCAAAACTCTCAAGTAATTACAGACTTGTCAGTGATTTCAGCGAAAATTAGTACGCCGGAGAAGCATTGATAAGCGTGGGAATTTCACAATGTTTCCAAAGACGGTGTAATCTCGGCCTGACTCGGCATTGTCGTGGTCATTGTCGTAGGGTAAAAGAAAATTTTGGCGATCTGCTACGACTTTGACAGTCGCTGGCAGTCGCCTAAAAAATTGCCTAAGTGGGACAGGCCCTATATGTGCACATAGAGAAGTTGCAGATGTTCAATTCAATTTGATTAAACAACGTGAGCCTCAAACATTGAAATCAGTCTTAGCTAGAGGTTTGAGATGTGTTTTGGCATGACTACCTGGACCACTGCTAGGGAGATTGAACCATCTTTCTCTTCCAATTGGGTTCCTTCCTTAACTTTTTATCACTAGTGATTGACCCCCTTCCCCTTCTTGGCAATCTCAGGCCATCTTCCCTCTCCCCTCAAAGTTATAAAAGTTTGGATGAAACACAAAATGCTGGAAGAACTCGGCAGGTCAGGCAACATTTCTGGAGGGAATGGACATGCGACATTTTGGATTGAGACCCTGGTTGTCACTCCTTCGTCTGAAGAAGGGTCCTGACTCGAAACATCATCAGTTCATTCCTCCACAGATGCTTAGCACTTTGCATTTTGCTCAAGATTCAAGCATCTACAGTTCCTTGTGTCTCTATCTTAGTTTGGGGTCTATGTTTTATGCAAGGAGCAAAGGGGGTGCTGTCCTTCGCATTTCATGACCTAAAAAAATATTTTCTGGCTATCCTGTAGTTTAAAAGTCAAGGAAGAGTCTCATAGAAACATAGAAGGAGGAGGCCATTCGGCCCTTCGAGCCAGCACCGCCATTCATTATGATCATGGCTGATCGTCCCCAATCAATAACCCGTGCCTGCCTTCTCCCCATATCCCTTGATTCCACTAGCCCCTAGAGCTCTATCTCACTCTCTCTTAAATCCATCCAGAGATTTGGCTTCCACTGCCCTCTGTGGCAGAGAATTCCACAAAGTCACAACTCTCTGGGTGAAAACGTTTTTTCTCACCTTAGTTTTAAATGGCCTCCCCTTGATTCTAAGACTGTGGCCCCTGGTTCTGGACTCGCTCAACATTGGGAACATTTTTCCTGCATCTAGCTTGTCCAGTCCTTTTATAATTTTATGTGTTTCTATAAGATCCCCTCTCATCCGTCTAAACTCCAGTCAATACAAGCCTAGTCTTTTCAATCTTTCCTCATATGACAGTCCCGCCATCCCAGAGATAAATCTCGTGAACCTACGCTGCACTGCCTCAATTACAAGGATGTCCTTCCTCAAATTAGACCAAAACTGTACACAATACTCCAGTTGTGGTCTTACCAGGCCCCTATACAACTGCAGAAGAACCTCTTTACTCCTATACTGAAATCCTCTTGTCATAAAGGCCAACATTCCATTAGCTTTCTTCACTGCCTGTTGTACCTGCATGCCAACTTTCAGTAACTGGTGTACAAGGACACCCAGGTCTCGCTGGACCTCCCCCTTACCTAACCTAGCACTATTGAGATAATAATCTACCTCCTTGTTTTTGCCGCCAAAGTGGATAACCTCACATTTATCTATATTATACTGCATCTGCCACGCATCTGCCCACTCGCTCAACCTGTCCACGTCACCCTGCAACCTCCTAACATCCTCTTCACAGTTTACACTGCCACCCAGCTTTGTGTCATCCGCAAACTTGCTAGCGTTGCTTCTAATTCTATCTTCCAAATCATTAATATATATGGTAAACAGTTGCGGCCCCAGCACCGAGCCTTGCGGCACTCCACTCGCAACTGCCTGCCATTCTGAAAAGGGCCCGTTTACTCCTACTCTTTGCTTCCTGTCTGCCAACCAATTTTCTATCCATTTCAACACCCTACCCCCAATACCATGTGCTCTAATTTTAGTCACCAATCTCCCATGCGGGACCTTATCAAAGGCTTTCTGAAAATCTAGATACACTACATCCACTGGCTCCCCTTCATCCATTTTACTTGTCACATCCTCAAAAAATTCCAGAAGATTAGTCGAGCATGATTTCCTTTTCATAAATCCATGCTGACTTGGATTTATCCTTTTATTGCTATCCAAATACACCATTATTACCTCTTTAATAATTGACTCCAGCATCTTTCCCACCACCGAAGTCAGGCTAACTGGTCTGTTATTCCCTGTTTTCTCTTTGCTCCTTTCTTGAAAAGTGGGATAACATTAGTTATTCTCCAATCCACAGGAACTGATCCTGAATCTCTTGAACATTGGAAAATGATCACCAATGTGTCCACTATTTCTAGAGCCATCTCCCTGAGGACCCTGGGATGCAGACCATTAGGCCCAGGGGATTTACCATCCTTCAGTCCCATTAGTCTATCCAATACTAATTGTAGTATTACAATAGTATTGCCTCTGAAAATTTCTTTCAGTTCCTCTACCCCCCTAGATCCTCTGTCCTCCAGTACATCTGGGAGATTGTTTGTGTCTTCCTTAGTGAAGTCAGAATTCTCACCGCTGTCACTCTCTCTTATCCTCTCTCCCATCAGGGAAGAGATACAGAAGTTTGAAAAAGCATACCTCCAGATACGATACGAAATGACAGAACTTTATTTATCCCAGGAGGGAAATTGATACAGGGACAGTTTCTTCCCAGCAGTTATCAGGCAACTGAACCATCCTCTCACCAATCAGAGAGCGATCCTGACCTCCCATCTACCTCATTAGAGACCTTCAAACTATCTTTAATCTGACGTTATCTTGCAATAAACGTTACATCCTTTATCCTGTATCTGCCCACAGTGGGCAGCTTGATTGTAATCATGTATAATCGTTTTGCTGACTGGATTGCACACAACAAAAAGCTTCTCACTGCATCTCAGTGCATGTGACAATAATAAACTACACTAAAAATTGTGGGATGTTCTTATATTTGGTTCTCGGCAAGAGTTGCTTCCCTTGGAGTTTCCAACTTGATTGCTAGACTGGAGATATATCATGTGGAAAAAATCCCGTGCGAGATCTCAGTGGGCTTGGGTAAAAGCAGATAGAAAGTTTCTTGTTGCTCTTGGAATAATGTTCATAAGTTCATAAGTTATAAGAGCAGAATTAGGCCATTTAGCCCATCGTCTACACTGCCATTCAATCATGGCCAATCTATCTTTCACTCTCAACCCCATTCTCCTACCTTCTCCCTATAACCCCTGACACCCTTACTAATCAAAACTTGGTCAAAAATGTCTGGAATTTTACATTACTTATTGGTAATATTTTTAATATTAATATTTTGCAATCATTATGCTCACTATCATAATTAACTCATAAATGCTTCATTTGGGTTATGACAGGGGTGATTAGTTAAATACCTGGCAGTCTAAGACTATCCTTTATCTGTTGGCAGGAGACCACAGAACACAGAGAGATCAAGGAGATTGCGGACCGGAGGTTTTCATCAAAGCAGCTCCTCGCGCTCCCAGCACACTGAGCAAGACCAAGCGGACTTGTTCCGTTCATATCAGCAGCAGGCGAGCACGAGAGTGCGAAGATTGAGTAACTGGGGACGGCTCTCTCGGCCTCAAAGCCAAGATTCGCCGTTGCAGCAGAGTGATATGCCACAACCTTTACAGCCACAGCTTGAAACCCGACTTCGAACGGATGGACAAACTGTGACAGAGCGATTGACAATGCAACAGCTGCACAGGGTACCAAGGCATCCCACTGCACAAGGCTTCAGTTGTCTTGGTGCTTTTAAACAGTCCAAGTCCTGTAACCCACAGGTATGATCCAATGTTGCTACGTGCTGCATTGCTTAAAGTTTATTTGTATTGCTGGTTGATTATAAAAGAATGTTAGGAGAGAAGGAAATGGAGGAACAGCACCTCATATTTCGCCTGGGCAGCTTGCAGCCCAGTGGTATGAACATCGACTTCTCCAACTTTAGATAGTTCCTCTGTCCCTCTCTTCCCCTCCCCTTTCCCAGATCTCCCTCTATCTTCCTGTCTCCACCTATATCCTTCCTTCGTCCCGCCCCCCTGACATCAGTCTGAAGAAGGGTCTCGACCCGAAACGTCACCCATTCCTTCTCTCCTGAGATGCTGCCTGACCTGCTGAGTTACTCCAGCATTTTGTGAATAAATACCTTCGATTTGTACCAGCATCTGCAGTTATTTTCTTATAAAAGAATGTTAGCTCTGGAGCGATACATGGTCATGTTTAGTTTAGTTTATTGTCACGTGTACTGATGTACAGGCCCTCCAGCCCAAATTGTCCATGCCGACCAACGTGTCCTATCTACACCAGTCTCGTCTGCCTGCGGTGGTCCCATATCCCTCTAAACCTGTCCTATCCATGTACCTGTCTAAATGTTTATTAAATGTTGTGATAGTACAGTAAATGTAGTAATAGTAGATTTAGATCTGTTTTAGACTCTTTCATCTTAAACCTGAAGATGTCCCATTCCTGACTCTACTGGCTAAGTAATTTAGGCCTTAGTCCTTTTCCTCTCACTAATTCAGTCATATTCCCAACTTTTTTGTTGTTGCTATTTTCATATTGAACTGAACATTGTTGCATTGATTCATTTCCAGACTTTCACCATTAGACCAGTGCAATGTCTCATGTAATTTACTTAAAATAAAGGAGTTATTAAAACAAAAGGGATTATTTTCCTTTATGTTTGTACTACCAGCTGTAATCTTGAATGTATTTCCCACAAGTGATATGTTAACCTCAGCCCCAGCCTGGAAGAGTTAAAGCATCTTTGCTTAATTAGCTGAACTGTCCCACTATCTCAATTCCAACCACAGCACTACTTAATCCCAACAGTTTGACAACCTATAATACATAGAGAATTTATTTGTTATGATTTTACTCTTTCTATTGCCTAATTTTACCCAAATATTCTCAATGTAATTGCCAGAATACCTCTATTAGGAGAGTTATTACAATGTTTATTAATACCATGTCTGGTTCTGTACATCTTGAAAATGTTGTAAGTGCAGTAAATTTTTAATCTAAGCACAAACCTGCTTTTATCACATGATAATTCCTATCACAGCCTACCATAGTTCTTGAAACAAATGACTGCTGATGCTAGTTTATACCAAAGATAGACGCAAAGTGCTGGAGTAACCAAGTGGGGCAGGCAGCATCTCTGGAGAAAGAGAATGGGTGATGTTTCGAATCAGGACCCTTCTTCAGTCTGAAAGTAGGGGGTTGGGGGGGGGGGGGGGGGGGGGGAGGAGGTGAAGAGCTGGAGGCAAGAAAAGACCAGCCACAAATGGCCTAAGGTAGAGTATAGGTGTCACCCACCCTTTTTCTCCAGAGATGCTGCCTGACCTGCTGAATTACTTTAGGAAAAAAACTGCAAATGCTGGTTTAAATCGAAGGTAGACACAAAATGCTGGAGTAATTCAACGGGTCAGGCAGCATCTCGCGAGAGAAGGAATGGGTGACCCTTCAGACTGAGTTACTCCAGCATTTTGTGTCTACCTGCTGAATTACTTTAATACTTTGTGTCTATCTACATTAGTTGTTAATGTTCTAACTCTTCGATAATGCTTGCACTGCCATGTCCATTAACAAACAAAGTGTTTTATCCAGCCAAATCCTCTCTACCTCGAGAGCTTTTTAATTTCTGTTAATATTGGCTTTGAATTTCCTGGTAGCCCAGAACCACTCACTGACTTCATGGCAACTAGGTCTGTACCTCCTCAGAGAGGATATTCCCTTGACAATATGGTCCAGGAAGCTTACTCTGACCTCCTGGTGAGGACCTGTGCAATGGAGGGTTGGAGAACTTTAATTCCCATGTACGTGCTTCAACTTGCAGCCAACGCATACACCCGCTGTGAATTAGATTAAATATTTGAGAATTCTTTGACCCACAAATACTCAAAAATATTAAAAACTATTAAATATTTACGATACTCTTAAGGAATGTTTAACAAATATCAAAAATTGAAACAAAATTCTTGAAATATTAGAATGCACTTAAATACAATTCAATATGTAAAAGTTAACTGAATTCAAATAATGTAGTCTGATTTTCTCCATTGCAAACATTTTATTCTGATCTTCACTGTCTAAGCTGGCAAAGTTTGATTGGACAGCTTTCCTTTTATACCTCCCAGGAAACTGGATCTTTGAGAAATCAACCTTGTTTGGAGGTCCATTAGAGCAAGCATTGAAGAGATAAATTAAGACTTTTATTAATTATCATGTGAAACCTTCTGTGATTTTTGTAGGATCTCATGCATAACCCTCCTGTGACCACTATTGTGTCTACGCGAGCATTGACAAAACATGGTCTCTGCCTCTTTATCTATCTTGCCGCAATACCATACTCGCTCCAAGCGGCCCAGCCCTTTAAGAGCTGAAGGCTTATTGTTCATTGTGCAGGTGGGCTTACTCTTGGTATAACTTTCCCAAAATTAAGACACATAATGTGACAGGAAACTGGATCTTTGAGAAATCAACCTCGGTGTGTCATTGATAAGTCAGCAAGTTCAGGACTTTTATCCACTTTAGACCAGTTTCCCTGATTCTGTCGTCACTCGATACTCACAAGCTAAACTTGATCACTGCCTTTCAATGTGATCATGGCTGATCATTCTCAATCAGTACCCTGTTCCTGCCTTCTCCCCATACCCCCTGACTCCGCTGTCCTTAAGAGCTCTATCCAGCTCTCTCTTGAATGCATTCAGAGAATTGGCCTCCACTGCCTTCTGAGGCAGAGAATTCCACAGATTCACAACTCTCTGACTGAAAAAGTTTTTCCTCATCTCCGTTCTAAATGGCCTACCCCTTATTCTTAAACTGTGGCCCCTTGTTCTGGACTCCCCCAACATTGGGAACATGTTTCCTGCCTCTAACTTGTCCAACCCCTTAATAATGTTATACGTTTCTTCCCATGCTAGTTTAAACCCCATCCCAGTGCTCATGGCTTTCTGCATGGTCACAAGTGCCATTTTGGATCAGGTTTCATCCATCTTTTTGACATTGCCAAAGTAGATTATTAGCAAGTCTCTTCTGTGGGTGCCAAGAATGCAAACTCTTCCCTTTGCACAAGCCATGCTGTCACCCACTGTTCTTCTAAACCTTCATCTCATTGACTTTGTCATTTGTCACACAAAGAAATAAGGATGACCACACTTGAGACTCATTTATTGGTTCAGAGGAAATGGGTTCTACAAAACCTCAACCATATTTCCATGTCATGAATGCTCAAAGAGAGTATGGCTGCCGTACTTCAAGATACTTAAATTCCAGAGATATTTTGAGATATTTGTTGTGAAGTCTTTGGGGTTGTTTGGATCTTTTGACTCTTCAAGCCAGCACTGCCATTCATTGTGATCATGGCTGATCATCCACAATCAGTAACCTGTGCCGGCCTTCTCCCCATATCCCTTGATACCACTAGCCCCTGGAGCTTTATCTAAATCTCTTTAAAATTCATCCAGTGAATTGGCCTCCGTTGCCTTCTGTGGCAGAGAATTCCACAAATTCACAAAACTCTGGGTGAAAAGATTTCTTCTCACCTCAGTTTTAAATGGCCTCCCCTTTATTCTTGGACTGTGGCCCCTGGTTCAGGACTCCCCCAACATTGGGAACATTTTTCCTGCATCTAGCTTGTCCAGTCCTTTTATAATTTTATATGTCTCTATAAGATCCCCTCTCATCCTTCTAAACTCCAGTGAATACAAGCCTAGTCTTTCCAATCTTTCCTCATATGACAGTCACTCCATCCCATGAACCTCGTGAACCTGCGTTGCACTGCCTCAATAGCAAGGACGTCCTTCCTCAAATTACGAGACCAAAACTGCACACAATACTCCAGATGTGGTCTCACCAGGGCCATATACAACTGCAGGACTTCTTTGCTCGTATACTCAAATCCTCTCGTTATGAAGGCCAACATGCCATTCGCTTTCTTTACTGCCTGCTGTACCTGCACGCTTACTTTCACTGACTGGTGTACAAGGACACCAAGGTCTTGTTGCACTTCCCCTTTACCTAATCTGACACGATTGAGATAATGATCTGCCTCCTTGTTTTTGCCGCCAAAGTGAATAACTTCACATTTATCTACATTATACTGCATCTGCCATGCATCTGCCCACTCACTCAACCTGTCCAAATCACCCTGCAACCTCCTAACATCCTCTTCGCAGTTCACACTGCCACCCAGCTTTGTGTCATCTGCAAACTTGCTAGTGTTACTTCTAATTCTATCAACCAAATCATTAATATACACCGATCAGTCAAAACATTATCCCCACTGACAGGCAAAGTGAATAACATTGATTATCTTGTTACAATGACACCTGTCAAAGGGTGGGATATATTAGGCAGCAAGTGAACAGTCAGTTCTTGAAGTTGATGTGCTGGATGCAGGAGAAATAGGCAGAAGTAAAGACCTGAGTGACTTTGACAAGGGCCAAATTGTTATGGCCAGATAACTGGATCAGAGTATCTCTGAAACGGCAAGGCATGTGGGGTGCTCCCGGTCAGCAGTGGCGAGTACCTACCGACAGTGGTCCGAGGAGCGACAAACCACAAACCGGCAACAGGGTGTTGGGCACCCAAGGCTCATCGATGCGCAAGGGCAACGATGGCTATTCCGTCTGGTCCGAACTGACAGAATGTCAACTGTGGAACAAGTCACAGAACATTTTAATGGTGGTCACGGGAGGAATATGTCACAATACACAGTGCATCGTACCCTGCTGCGTATGGGGCTGCACACGGAGGACCAACTGCATATTAGGCAGGTGGCCATAATGTTTTGGCTCATCAGGTCATAATGTTTTGGCTGATCGGTGTATATTGTAAATAGTTGTGGCCCCAGCACCGAACCTTGCGACACTCCACTCGCCACTGCTTCCATTCTGAAAAGGACCCGTTTATTCCTACTCTTTGCTTCCTGTCTGCCAACCAATTCTCTATCCATGTCAATACCCTAACTCCAATACCATGTGCTCTAATTTTGCTCACCAACCTCCCATGTGGGACCTTATCAAAGGCTTTCCGAAAGTCTAGATACACTACATCCACTGGATCTCCTTCATCCATTTTACTTGTCACATCCTCAAAAAATTCCAGAAGATTAGTCAAGCAGGATTTCCTCTTCATAAATCCATGCTGACTTGGGCCAATCCTTTTACTGCTATCCAAAATGTGGTCAGGAAATTATTGCCAAAGCATTGTAGTTCTATTTCCACCATTTTTTTCACAAGCAACATTGCTTGCTTGAAGTATGGGATACACAATTTTTCCAAACCAGCAACTCTTTGAAGACCCATAATATGCTCTTTCTGCAAGGTTAAAGGCAAATTCTTGAACAAATGCATGTATATAAAATTATGAGAGGCATTAATAGGGTGGACGGTCAAAACCTTTTGCCCAGGATGGAAATGTCCAACACTAGAGGGGATAGCTCTTTGGTAAGAGAGGTAAAGTTTAATGGAGATGTGTGGTGCAAGTTTTTTTACACAGAGATTGGTGGGGGCCCGGAGCGATTTGCCAGTGATACTGCTGGAAGCAGATACGATAGTCATGGTTTAAGAGGCTTTTGCACTTCCATATGCCGGGAATAGAGGGACATGGATCAAGTACAGCAGATAAGATTAGTTTAATATGGCATAATGTTCGGCACAAACATTGTGGGCCGAAGGGTAAGTTCCTGTACTGTTCTATGTTCAAAACTGCCACTGTAACCCTCACAGATTTTTAATTATTTGCAGAGGAATACATCCCATGTATGCATCATACAAATGGATGTTACGTTTCATTTCTCGCCACCAAGTGCATGCCTGGTTACATTGCAGTTTTTCTGCAGTCATTTGTGTATAAATCCCTGTGCAGTTTCATGACATTTGCTAATAACATCATGTTACTTTCAGTGTACCTCAAAGAAGTCCACTTATGTAGCTTGTTGTGTAACATCTAATATACTAAATACCTATCTCTTGTCTATGACAGCCGTGCCCAGATGGAAGTCGAGACTTTCGAGAGGTGCAGTGTTCCGCTTATAATGACAAAGCTTTCACGGGAAAGTATTACGAATGGGAACCTCTTAATGATGGTGAGTGCATTCCAAATACAGGTCCAAAAGCAAAATATTATCTTTGTGTAGTTAAATATATAATGTAAATACAAAAGTTGGGCACAAGCATTGTTTATATCTATTGTATTTAAAAGTCTCATACACCTTTTGTTGCCATGATTGAGCAATAATTTTATGCTAACATTTTTATTGATATTTATATTAGGAATGGGATGCAGGGATTCTGATTTCCATCCAAAAGGTATCTGTGGTTGATCCTCTGCTCATCTCCCACGAACCTGTTGGGGGAGGGGGCAGACTCATTAAAACCTACCAAATAATGAAAGGCCAAGATAGAGAGGATATATTTGTAATGGAAATGTGTAGGACCTAAGGGCAAAGCCTCAGAATAAAAGAACGTACCTTTAGAATGGAAATGAAAAGGATTTTTTTTAGCTAGAGGGTGGTGAATCTGTAGAATTCATGTGGAGGCCAAGTCATTGGGTATTTTTAAAGTGGAGATTGATAGGAACTTGAATAGTAGGGGTGTCAATGGTTGCAGTGAGAAGGCAGGAGAATGGGGTTGAGGGGGAAAAATTGATCAGCCATGATCAAACGGCAGTGCAGACTCGATGGGCTGAATGGCTTGATTCTGCTCCAATATCTTATGGTCTTTATAGACGCAAAAAACTGGAGTAACTCAGCGGGACAGGCATTATCTCTGGAGAGAAGGAATGAGTGACTTCACGTCGAGAGCCTACTTCAGACGTCTTAAAGTGTCTGGCAATTCCATTGTTCACTGCAGCGTAAATGTCTCCAGCCTTAACTTTTGGCATCATTTTAATAAACATTTTACTGATTTTGATAGTTTTATTCTTGTTTCCTTGACCTTCCCATTGCATTTTTTGTTTAATTGGGAATTCTCCATCATTTGTTCTCATTCTAAGAGATGGTCAATAGTCAATAGTCAATAGTCGTTTATTGTGGTGGCGTTACCACAACCAGATCTCTGTTGCACAGGCCAGTGATGGGCGCATAGAAATACATCAATACCCTGAAGTACCTCCAAACCAGAAAATGACTGAGACATCTCAAGTCTTCATGTAGTAAGAAAAATCACATATCCAGCCAGAGTCAGATATTAGTAAGATTGAATTGATAAGACACACTATTTTGCACAAGACAACTGCAAGCTTATTGTGCAGAAATTGCTCAGAAAATCCCTACTTCCTTTAACTCCATTTCCACTTCAAGGCCACCAGCATAATCAAGGACGAGTCGCAACCCGGCCACTCACTCTTCTCCTCTCCCATCAGGCAGGAGGTGCAGAAGTGTGAAAACGCACTCCTCCAGATTCAGGGACAGTTTCTTCCCAGCTGTTATCAGGCAACTGAATCATCCCACCAACAATCAGTGAGCAGTCCTCAGCTACTATTGACCTGATTGGAGTAACCCCCTGGGTGGGTCATAATATTTGCAAGCTTGATACCAGTCTCTACGAACCAAACACTCTATTCCCAAAAGATAGACACAAAAATGTTCATGTCATGAAAGTAAATTAACAATCATTTAAAGTATGATAATTCAATTACATTTAGTGCCAATTTAAATAATTAAAACAAATGAGTGAAGATTTTTTTTTAATAAAAGTAATAAATGGCACAAGACGGAAGGAAATAAATTGAAAGGAAACAAAAGTATAATTAGCAGAGTAGCAAAAGAATCTTGATTGTAATTTACCAACATTTACCATCTTGTGCGTCTGGAGTTGTGGATAATGAAATTAAATGGCCAGGGGAGAACCAATTAATAGATTCCAGCAGATTAATTTCAGTTAAATTTGGATTATGACAATAATTTACACTGACATGATTAGAGACTGCAGTTACTGGTTTACAAAAAAAGACACAAAGTGCTGGGGTAACTCAGCGGGACCCGAATCACCACCGATCCAGGTTTTCCAGAGATGCTGCCTGACCCTCTGAGTTACTCCGGCACTTTGCATTTTCCTCTTGGTTCTGCCATCTTTGGTCCATTTCTTTTATTTGTTACTTAATTGTCTAACATCACTTATGGAAGACGAAGTAAGATCAGACCTGATCTGCATGATGTGGCATTGTCATAAAATCATAGAGCCACAGGCCCCTTCAGCACAATTTGCCCATGCCGACTTCACAATAATAATAATAATAACAATAATACTAAACTAAACTAAAGATTCCCCATCTATACTAGTCCCACCTGCCTGTGTTTGCCCCATATTCCTCCACCTTTCCTACCCTTGTACTTGTCCAAATATTGTCCAACATATAATATGTTGCTATACTACTTGCTGCAACTCCTTCATCTGGCTGCCACCTTTACACACAAACATTTTTTTTGTGAAAACTTTGCCCCTCAGGTTCCTATTACATTTTCCCCCTCCTACCTTAACCTGTGTCTTCTGGTTCATGATTACCCAACTCTGGGTGAGGACTATCTATTCCCCTCATGATCTTGTATACCTCTATGTGATCCCCCTCATCCTCCTGCACCCTTTGGAATACAGTTCTGGCCTGCTCAGCATGCCCAGACATCTCAGCCCCTCAGGTCTTGACAACATCCTTGTAATCTTCTATGTACTCTTTCCAGCTTGTTTGGCTGTGTTGCATGTGCAGCCCTGTGTTGTAGCTTCACCAACAAGGAACATATTTTAGTACATTCCCGCTACTTCATGCCTGCTGACAACATTCCTCATCGAAGCAGAATTGATCATCTGACTTTATGTTAATATTTGCCAGGCTTTTGGATTTTTTTATTGGAAACCTCCCATGGAACCAATCAGTGACTCCTGAAACCTGCAGCTTTTAAGTGGAAGCAGCTACCTATTGACGAGGAAAATAAAAAGTGCTGGAAATGATCAGCAGGTCCGACATCATCTCTGTGGAAAGAAAAAGAGTAAAGATTTCAAATTGAAATCCATTTTGTCCAATTCATGGAACCCATTACCGATGAAGAAATGAGTTAATACCTACTGTGTTGAATGGAGATTGTGAGAGATGATTGGCGATTTTAATGGTACCACAATACCACTGGGCTTTCATGTCTTAATTTATCTAAAATTTGTTTGTTTACTGTCATTGCTTAAATGGTACTCGGCTATTTGTAAAAGTCTTTTCTTGCTTTTAGCTTCTTAAGGTCACCTGTTGCCTTTGTTCCAAAGACCTTTGCCTATCTGTTCATCACATTAAATGATCTGTGAAAGGCAGATTTCAGAGAGCTAGCTTTGCTGAAAAGCTATCCATCACAGGTTAGATGGAAAAATTTCAGAAAATAGTTAGCAACCAGTTTCAACAAATACCTCAGTGACAGATATATCCCTTATTTGAAAAGCTGTTAAGAGTGCATTAAACTGCATAAAGAGGGTAGGGCTTTTGCGACTATTGAAAATTGATGAGCGCATAACAGCTGCAGTTCCTGCCTGCTGCCCAGTCACAGCTGCCACAGATAATTACCCCTTGCTAAAAGCTTATTGTACCATTCCTATTACTTGAATTAATTTGTTAGCAGTCGAGGATTAATTTTGTTCTCTTTCTGATGTCTTTCTGGTAAAATCCTCCCTTGAATCTGCAGTATCCCTTCCTCTCCATGGTTCTAGCTTGAAGACCATGATCCCTGTTTATATTTACCTTTAAAGCCTTCCTTTTAATCCTCTCATAAATTTAACACCCAAGATGGTACACAACCCCCTACCTTGTTTTGTCACCATAGTGAATTATTAACTGACTGAAATGGAGAGCGTTGGCAGTAATGCTTGGAATGTAGAGAGCACTAAACACATCATTCCAGGCATTTCTTTCCATCATCATTCCTATTAATATTGGATACATGTGGTTACGTTCCATATTCTTCCCCTGCCGTCCCTCACCCCCTTGCTTCGTAACTGATATCCGATCTTTATGAAAGCTTGTTCTTCTGCCCGCACAATGCACAATGCTCTTTCGATGGTATGTGACTGTGTAAATGGCATGTACAGGGCAAGAGGTTCATTAGTGGTCTGTGTTGCTAAACATGAACGAGAGCGTTGGCTGCTAAAAGCCTCCAACGGGTGCTCCTAAAAGAGGAAGTCGAGTACAAATGACAGGCAACACCCATGTGTTTAGCTTTGTGTCCCAATGGAGAATTTCATCTCTCTCATCTTAGCCGGATTTGTCCTGACTTCAGGTCAGGGACAAATACATTTTATACAGTGCATTACTTTTTTACACTGTATGTTTCGCAGCGGTTCTTTAAAATTGAATCCCATGATTTTACAATTAAAAATGGACAATACTCTGGTTACCTTCTTGTACTGTAAATGGAAACTGGCTGAAAACAGTATGTGCATTTAGATTTTAGTTTAGAGATACAGCGTGGAAACAGGTCCTTCAGCTCACTGTCCACACCCACCAGCGATCCCCACTTATTAACACAATCTACACACACTAGGGACAATTTGCACGTATCAAGCCAATTAACCTACAAACCTGTGTGTTTTTTGGAGTGTGGGAGGAAACCGAAGATCCCGGATAAAACTCATGCAGGACATGGGGAGAACGTACAAACTCCATACAGTCAGGATCTAACCCAGGATCCAGGACTCTGGTGTTGTCAGGCAGCGACTCTACTGCTGCACCACCGTGCTGCTCTGCATAAAGAATGTATGGTATTGGTACCCCAACCAATTCACAATCCCCAATTGAGGACACAAGGAATTGCAGATGCTGGTTTACAAAAAAATACACAAAGTGCTTGAGTAACGCGGCAGGTCAGGCACCATCTCTGGAGACTATGGGATAGGTGACACTTCAAGTCAGGACTCTTCTTCCAATTGAACACACATGTAAAATGTTACTGAATAAAAGTTACGTCTAATTGAGGCTGCAAAACTCGATGGAGTCTTCTTCAATAAATTGGGAATGGTTGGTGGAGGCTGAAGGGCAGACCAGGGAAGCAAACAGTCGCTTTAGAATGCTGATAGAGGGAAGGCAAGGGAATAATGATGCCTGGTGTGGAATCTCATTGAAACCCCAGAAATTGCAAAGAATGATCTTTTGAATGTAGATGATGGTGAGGTGAAAATAGGAGCAAAGAGGTCCTTCTACAGTTGTACCGGGCCCTGGTGAGACCGCACCTCAAGTACTGTGCAGTTTTGGTCTCCAAATTTGAGGAAGGATATTCTTGCTATGGAGGGCGTGCAGCGTAGGTTCACTAGGTTAATTCCCGGAATGGCGGGACTGTCGTATGTTGAAAGGCTGGAGCGATTGGGCTTGTATACACTGGAATTTAGAAGGATGAGGGGGATCTTATTGAAACATATAAGATAATTAGGGGATTGGACACATTAGAGGCAGGAAACATGTTCCCAATGTTGGGGGAGTCCAGAACAAGGGGCCACAGTTTAAGAATAAGGGGTAGGCCATTTAGAACGGAGATGAGGAAGAACTGTTTCAGTCAGAGAGTGGTGAAGGTGTGGAATTCTCTGCCTCAGAAGGCAGTGGAGGCCAGTTCGTTGGATGCTTTCAAGAGAGAGCTGGATAGAGCTCTTAAGGATAGCGGAGTGAGGGGGTATGGGGAGAAGGCAGGAACGGGGTACTGATTGAGAGTGATCAGCCATGATCGCATTGAATGGCGGTGCTGGCTCGAAGGGCTGAATGGCCTACTCCTGCACCTATTGTCTATTGTCTATTGTCTATTGTCTATTGACTCGATCATGAGAAAAAGGGATGATCGCAAGATGTGTGAGCAAAAGATGAGATTATTTCAAAGGCTCTGTCAACTACGGTAGAGACAACATCCAAGTTCAGGAAGAAGGAAGTCCCCTCTGAGACACCTCTGTTTATTTTTAAAGATACCGCGTGGAAACATGCTCTTCGGCCCACTGAGTCTGCACCGTCCAGTGATCAACCGTACACTACTTTTATTCTACACACGAGGGAGAATTTACAGAGGCTGATTACCCTACAAACTTGCATGCCTGTGGAATGTGGGAGGAAATCAGAGCACCCAGAGAAAACCCACGTGGTCACAGGGTGATAGTACAAACTCCGTACAGACAGCACCAGTAGTCGGGATTAGAAACATAGAAACATAGAAAATAGGTGCAAGAGTAGGCCATTCGGCCCTTCGAGCCTGCACCGCCATTCAATATGATCATGGCTGATCATGGCTGATCATCCAGCTCAGTAACCTGTACCTGCCTTCATCTCCATACCCCCTGATCCCTTTATCCACAAGGGTCACATCTAACTCCCTCTTAAATATAGCCAATGAACTGGCCTCAACTACCTTCTGTGGCAGAGAATTCCTCAGACTCACCACTCTCTGTGTGAAGAAATGTTTTCTCATCTCGGTCCTAAAAGACTTCCCCCTTATCCTTAAGCTGTGACCCTTGGTTCTGGACTCCCCCAGGATTAAACCCGGATCTCTGGCGCTGTTAGGCAGCAACTCTATTGGTGTTGGGTTGTCAGTGGGCAGTCAGTGGGCTGGTAGTGGGCTGTTTGGTTCCCAACATGAATGGCAGCGAAGCTTGTCAGATGGACACACAAGCCAGGAGAGCCCAGGCTTCATGGTGCCAAAGTCTAGGGGGCTTCTTGGTTTCCCTGTTGACCATCCACTTATTCACATCCACATTAAAATGAGGGTCTTACAATTAGATAGAAATATTCTTCATATTTTGCTGACAAGGATATTCACTGACTAATAGTTGTTTTAAGAGCAATGATTTGATTACAGATTTTATTCCCCACAAGAATTCTTGAGCACTTAGCAGTAAACTTGTTCTTGAGTGTAGTTTAGAGGTGTTGACAAGACCTATGACAGATTCCCCAGTTTGTTTCTCTTTGTGATTAATGGTTGAAAGACACTACATTGTCCTAACATGTTCCTGAATAAGTCACCAGGTACACCAATCAGCCAAAACATTATGACCCGATGAGCCAAAACATTAGGACCACCTGCCTAATATGCTGTTGGTCCTCCGTGTACAGCCCCATACGCAGCAGGGTGTGATGCACTTTGTATTGTGTCACATTCCTCCCGTGACCACCATAAAAAAATTTTGCGACTTGTGCCACAGTAGACCTTCTGTCAGTTCGGACCAGATGAGATGACCTTCGTTGCCCTTGTGCATTGATGAGCCTTGGGCACCCAACACCCTGTCGCCGGTTTGTGGTTTGTTCCTCCTCGGACCACTGTCGGTAGGTACTCACCATGTTGACCAGGAGCACCCCACAAGCCCTGCCATTTCACAGATGTTCTGATCCAGTCTTCTGGCCATAACAATTTGGCCATTATCAAAGTCGCTCAGGTCTTTATTCCTGCCCATTTCTCCTGCATCCAACACATCAACTTCAAGAACTGATTGTTCACTTGCTGTCTAATATATCCCACCCCTTGACAGGGGCCATTGTAACAAGATAATCAATGTAATTCACTTCATCTGTCAGTGATCATAATGTTTTGGCTGATCGGTGTATATTCATTATGCCCATTCTGAAGGCAGCTACCTCTCTTACCGACTGCCTAACTATGCCAATTTTGGAAAGGCTTGCATTTATGCACGACCTTCAGCACCTCAGAATAGTTCAACGCTTTTTAAAATTCAATTAGATACTTCAAAGCCACTAATTTTACGCAGAAAACACATAAAGCATGCAAAAGAGAAGTGGTGACCAGATAATCTGTGTTCAGTGATGGTGGTCAAAAGATAAATTAGCCCAGGACATCAGACCATCTCCCCTGCTCTTCAAATACTGCTGCTATCATCCCAGTAGGAAGCTGATGCATCAATTCAATGTCTTATCTGAAAGTCGGCACAACAGACAGCGTAGTACTCCCACAGTGCCATCTCGGATTAGTGGCCTATGCTCTCATTTTGAACCCCCACTGCTCTTGGATTTTCAATATTTTCCTCAGAAACTATACCTTGTTCATCTCTGATATTTACGGGACATTTTGATCACCAACAGGCTGGTATCCATATAATATACATAATATTCATACATATTATTGCCCTATTTTGAAATTGACACTTTCCCACAACGTTTGATAATATGTCGGCTATATTTAGCATACCCACGATATGCTTCATATGACCCCCCACACCAGAAGTACAAACCCATATTCAACAATGTTCATGTTGCAGCAAGCAACCCACCCAGAAAAATCTTGCAGTTTGATACCTTCCTTATTTCTTCCGGTACCTTCATGGCATCATTCATTATTTTTGGTATGAAGCCCATTGCGATTAATTAATCATCATAATGGTCAAAGAGTCATAGTCATACAGTGTGGAAACAGCCCTTCAGCCCAACTTGCCCACATTGACCAACCTGCCCAATTTACATTAGTCCCACCTTCCTGCATTTGGCCCATATCCCTCTAAATCTATCCTATCCATGTACCTGTCTAAATGTTGCTTAAACCTGCCTCAACTACCTCCTCCAGCAGCTCATTCCATACACCCACCCCCCTTTGTGTAAAACAAGTTATCCCTCCGGTTCCTATTAAATCTTTCTCTTCCCCCCCTCACCACCCCCCCCCCCCCCCTCGACTTAAACCTACATCTTCCAGTTCTTGATTCCCCAACTCATGGCAAGAGAGTCTGTGCATCCACCCGATCTATTCCTCTCATGGTTTTGTGAACCTCTATAAGATTACTCCTCAACCTCCTGCATGTCCAAGGAATAGAGTCCTAGCCTGCTCAACCTCTCCCTATAACTCAGGCCCTTGAGTCCTGGCAACATCCTTATAAATCTTCTCTGCACCCATTCCAGATTGACAACATGGTGACATGGTGCCCAAAATTGAACATAATACTCTAAATATGGTCTCACCAACACGGGAAGTGGTGTACTTACTTTCTGTGGAGGAGGAGATTCAGTTCCTTGTGACATCTATGTTAGTGTTAGACAGCATTCGTGTTAATGCTGAAGATCAAACTTCCTGAGGAATCATTATTATTATTATTATACTCCAATTGTACCATGATGTTAGATTCCTCACAAAGTCCAGCTATGGATAGCTGATTTCATCTGGTCTCCCAGCTGTTGCTGTGGCAGTGAACTTACACTGTTAGATATAGTGCAGTGGAGAAGAATGGCCGCAAGTAGGAGAGGTATATATTTCTGGTCATTTATATATTCTAAATTGTAGGAAATTATAAATATATTTAATGTTAACTCAAATGTACTATTTTAATGACTTTATGGTGAAGTTATTTGGACTTTACTGGACTTTATCTTGCACTAAACGATATTCTCTTTATCATGTATCTGTGCACTGTGGACGGCTCGATCATAATCATGTATAATCTTTCCGCTGACTAGTAAGCACGCAACAAAAAGCTTTTCACTGTACCTCAGTACATGTGACACTAAACTAAACTAAGCACAGTTTTAATGCTATTTAATAATGTGGTTCAATATAAATAATTTTAGACGGCATTTTATAGTCTGAATGTCACAGACGTTAATATATTCTTCAGGCCTCTTGAAAGTTACGAATATCACTGATCCTGGGCATGGCTTAGCGAGGTGTCAATGTATTTCAGGGACTAACGGTCACACTTTAATGGGAAGTTCATGCAGCTGTCGCTAAAGTTAAGTGTGTGTCGGAGAACAGGCATCTTGTAGCTCACATAGGTATGTCAGACCACCCGCCAACCAGGTGCGGACCCCAATCTATAGGCAGTATACTGTCAATTTGCATGGTATTTCATTTATACCTGATTTCTCAGTTATACATTGCAAACCCCACAAACCTAATGGCCCTAATAGTTCACACAGTAGAAGGTGAGTACATGGAATGAGCTGCCAAAGGAGTTAGTTGAGGCAGGTACTATGGCAACATTTAGAAGAGATTTAGACAGGTACGTAGATAGGAAAGGTTTTGAGGGATATGGGGCAAATGCTGGCAGGTGGGACTAGTGATGATGGGGCATCTTGGTCGGCATGTACAAGTTGGACCAAAGGGCCTGTTCCCATGCTGTATGGCTTTATGACTATATAATAAATTAAAATATCCAGTTTTTTTTGTAAGCTTATGTCTCAACATTTGTGTTTTCTTGCTGTTCAGTAATAGATGACCAAAAATGCGAGCTGAACTGTAAAGCCATTGGGTACAAGTTCTACATCCGCCATGCCCCTCAAGTCATTGATGGAACTCCTTGTCAACCTGGATCTTTGAACATTTGTGTCGATGGACAGTGCAAGGTAGGATTGAAGTTGGGTTTTGCCTTTTTGTCCTCTTAAGTTTCATTGTTTAGGAAACAAAAGGTTGCTTTCAGAATTTCCTGCCTCCATTCCACAGTGTAAACTTGGCACGGACTAAGTGGAAACCCTCACATTTAAACAGGATTTCCATTGTCCTTAATCATTGTTCCAATGGGAGTATAGAGGAGTAGATCCAGAAATTCTTATGTTCATTGCATTGAATGCATTAGCTGTGACCATTTCAACAAAAGCTCAAATCAGTGTCACAGGATCAAATAATACGAAAACAATCCTGAGCAACGATGAGTGATGGTGGAAGGCTAATTTGTGCGATGTCTGTTCAGAGAAAGATTTGAAAGTGAAATTGGTTAGATGTTTTGAAGGCACCATATTTGAAGGAATGTGGGCTCATATATTAACTGCTGAGGGCAGCTACATTCCCAGTTGGATTTATTTACTTCAGGTTGTTATTGGCTTACATTAACTGTGTTAAACACGGTGGGAGAATTATTTACTGTTAGGCAATGATCTTAATCCTATCTTGCAGTCATTCATTTTCCTTCTGGAATTATCAGTCAGTAAATATGGAAGAGAAGTTTATAATTATAGTTTATAATTAAGTTTGTAATTAGTTCAATATGATCAGATTTTTTATTATTGTTAATTTTCTGATTTGAAATGCTCATGCAAGTAGTACTCAATGTATCGTATTGTTTCTATTGCTCTTCCAAATATACATGAATAAAAATTAATTCTAAGTCACTGTGCTAAATATTCGCACAACATAGCCGATGCTACTTTAGTGCTTGATTGAGGTTCCACCTCAACATCTTTCTGCATGTGGACTGAAAATGTTATCTGACCATTGTATTATATAGACTTTCTTTTTAATTAATCGTGAGCAATGAAAATAAGTATTTTAATTAAACTGAAGTGTAAACTCAATGAGGTTTTGCCACCTGAATATGTTGTTGAAAATTGAACTAGAAAATTTGTGATTCATCATCTGTGAAGGATTTAGGAAGTGGATAGAATTGCAGCAAGCACTGACATATTTTTGCTGTGTAAATCTTGGACATCCCCAGTAACAACTTGATTGCTGTACAAAAGAAATTGCTGCAGGGCACCAAGGTGCAGGTAACTGCAAATCCAATCCAACTGTTAAATTAGCATTTGTTGTTGACAAGGTGAACGAATGATTTCTGCAATTTTGAAATGGCCCTTTAGATATCTTAAATAAACAGTTACGCACAGATATAATTACGCAACATTATTTAGTGCAGATATTATTGCTTCATTATCTTAAATTTGAAGGTTGAAACAGCTGGCCTTGGCATTAAGCAAAAAGTGTAACATACTAACTTACAATTCAATTTTTTGAAGATAGCACATTAAGTCTGGATCTGGAATCCCAATCTCATTTGAGAGATGTTTTTGCTGGGGGAATGTCTCAGGAAATAGAGGAGATTGTGCCAAAGTTTTATAAATTTGCTCCTTGCAATAACATTGCCCACTGTGGGTGCCAGATTATAAATAGCATAGGCGTTCTTGAACTTGTGCCAGTTATCGTAGATTGGAAGAAGCACAAGTGAGTCAATGCTTCATCTGGAAAGAACGTTGTGTGCCAAGAAGGAGGGAAGGGAAGATGTGAAATGACACGTGTTGCATTGCCTGTGGGTACAAGGGAACATGCCGTAAGGGGTGTGGGTGGTTGATGGGAATTGAAGAGTTGACTAGGGACTGCAAAGAAAACTGTCCCTCCGAAACGCTGATCTTAGTTTAGTTTAGAGATACAGCGTGGAAGCAGGACCTTTGGCCCATTGAGTCCGCACCGACCCGCGATCACCGCACATTAACACTATCCTACACACACTACGGACAGTTTTTACATTTATACCAAGCCAATTAACCTACAAACATGTACGCCTTTGGAGTGTGGGAGGAAACCGATGATCTCAGAGAAAACCCACGCTGTCACGGGGAGAACGTACAAACTCCGTACCAACAGCACCCGAAGTCTGGATTGAACCCGAATCTCTGGCGCTGTAAGGCACCGTGCCGCCCAATCTGTATTTCAGCTGTATTCTTTTAGTTGATGTCCTCGCCCTCTAACTTCTCTCACTCACTCACTCATTGACCCGATAACCTTCTTTACAACCTAACCCCATGTCACCTGCTTTCACCCTAACAAAGGCAAACCCCTCACTCAGACTCCCTGCAGCATCACATGCTCCCTTTGTCCCCTTTGAAGTTCTGATGAAGGTTCTCCAATCTGAAACGTTGACTTTGTTTCCCTTCCCACAGCTCTGGTCTGACCGGTTGAGTATTTCTGGCATTTTCTGATTTTATTTTCTGTTTCCAGCACCTGAGGGTTTTTATTTATCTTCATCCTTTGGGTGAAAAAGGGATGAAACTTCTTAAACGTCTCAATGTCTTAAAGTTTGTTCCTGTGGCTCAGTGTTATCACAAAAGAAGTGCACAAAGGAATAGCACTTCCATCTGGTATTACTTTCCCTGAATAAATCAAAACAAACAGGAACAATGTCTTTAAATTCAATGCCCTCAGGGTCTGTATTGTCACACATTGTACTACTTGGGCCAGAGACAAGCCTAGCATGGGTTCCAAGTCCTATGTTACCCAGTTAAATATAGCTTTGTCTAACCTTTGGGTATTCTTTGAAAATATTATTTTATAATTTCTCCCATTCCCGCCTTTATATGTAATCCAAGGAATGAAATGCCTGTGGACAACCAAACCCTGAGAATTTCAGCTCAACTTTTGCCTGTGCCTACATAGATACATAGACATCAGGTGCAGGAGTAGGCCATTCGGCTCTTCAAGCTAGCAACGCCATTCAATGTGGTCATGGCTGATCATCCACAATCAGTACCTCGTTCCTGCCTTCTCCCCATACCCCTTGATTCCACTAGCCCTAAAAGCTCTATCAAACTCTCTTTTGAATGCATCCAGTGAATCAGCCTCCACTACCTCCTGAGGCAGAGAATTCCACAAATTCACAACTCTGTGTGAAAAAGTTTTTCCTCATCTCAGTTCTAAATGGCCTACCCCTTATTCTTAAACTGTGGTCCCTGATTCTGGACTCCCCCAACATCGGGAACATGTTTACTGCATCTAGCGTGTCTAATCCCTTAATAATTTTATATGTTTCTATAAGATCCCCACTCATCCTTCTAAATTCCAGTGAATACAAGACCAGTCGCTCCGTTCTTTCATCATATGACAGTCCCGCCATCCCGGGAATTAACCTCGTGAACCTACGCTGCACTCCTTCAATAGCAAGAATGTCCTTCCTCAAATTAGGAGACCAAAACTGCACACAATATTCCAGGTGTAGTCTCACCAGGGCCCTGTACAACTGCAGAAGGACCTCTTTGCTCCAATGCGCAACTCTTGTTGAGTATAGGAGCAGTGGTTTGAGATGATAATCTCATGAAATTCTTTGTCCAGGTACAACATAGAATAGAAGTTGGAATGAGTGGAATGTAAACTGACAAAACTGTGAATGCAGGTAATCTCAGTCAAAAGATGGATAAAGAGGAACAAAAGGTGAATTATAGTTTAACTCAAGAGAATTGCCGTTCCGGGATGCATAAATATTCCCAAGGGATATATCAAAGGTTTTGCCCCTTTGCCCTGGAAATCTTTGCCTATAAATGCATAAAGTCGAGGAGAAGTATTCCTGCTGGTATTGGAGACCCTGAAGACATGCATTAGGAGCTCACAGAAGTCCTGTGTTAGTGGAAGACTGCACCACCTCACAAACTGTTCACCCACTTGCTCCATCAAGCTCCTCCCATCCTATTGGTGGCAGTGTCTGCAGTTTGCCTCATCAGTCACCTCAGAAGCCACAAGTGGAGTGGAAGCAAGTCATCCTCGATCCGGAGGGACTGCCCGAGAAGAAGATTTTTACCTTAACGGACGTTTTCCATGGAGTAGCAAGTCCATGTCTCTGGGATTTGGGAGAGGCCGCACAATAATACTGGACCTGATGGGATTATTCTAAGAAGAATGAAATTTTTGAGCACGGCATGTTTTACCACAGTTGTCGCTTGTAACGAAAACTGCAACCTAACTTAAGAGAATTGGATACGTATTTGAAAAGTTTATGTTGAAAGGCTGGAAGAACAATTTGACCCAGTAGGTTCATGGGCACAGTATAACTGGCTTGATAGTGTTTGGCAAGGTGCAGTATTTAGCTGTACAGGATTTGGTTAGCCATTATTTAGCATGTTTCATTATCTGGAACATAGTGGTGTTGGCACCATGAGATATTTGGCACAATAAAATATGGCATATTTAGTGTTGCTGCATCTGGCATTGTACAGTATTTTGCACACTACATTTGGCATAAATGCATTCTATTTTACATCTTAAATGTTGAATGAACTCTTGACCGTAAATTGTTATTTTATTCCCGCTAAATCTCTGGAGTGCTGGGCCTCATGTTTAGTTTACATTACCATGTAAATGGTCTCTCTTTATTTTTATGGTCTAATTTTGTTTCTGTCTGAAGTGCATAATTCAAAGTCTAAAAATATTAAAATGTTCTGGTTCATTTACCTGCTGTGTTTAGAGTGGCACTGTGGCACCACAGTGGAGTTGCTGCCTTACAGTGCCAGAGACCCGTGTTCAATCCTGGCTACCGGTGCAGTCTATAAGGAGTTTGTATGTTCTCCCCGTGACCACGTGGGTTTTCTCCGGGTGCTCCAGTTTCCTCTCGCATTCCAAAGACTAGCAGGTTCATATGGTAACGACCTCTGTAAATTGCCCCTGGTGCATAGGGTGGAACTAGCATATGGGCGATCACTGGATGATGTAGACTTGGCGGGACAGAGGGCCTATTTCCATGCAGTATCTCTATACTAAACTGAACTAAACTAAACTAAACCACAGTGGCTGTGTGAGTGGGCGGATGCATGGCAGATGCAGTTTAATGTGGATAAGTGTGAGGTTATCCACTTTGGCAGTAAGAATAGGAAGGCAGATTATTATCTGAATGGTGCCAAGTTAGGAAAAGGGGACGTACAACGAGATCTGGGTGTCCTAGTGCATCAGTCACTGAAAGAAAGCATGCAGGTATAGCAGGCAGTGAAGAAAGCCAATGGAATGTTGGCCTTCATAACAAGAGGAGTTGAGTATAGGAGCAAAGAGGTCCTTCTGCAGTTGTACAGGCCCCTAGTGAGACCACACCTGGAGTACTGTGTGCAGTTTTGGTCTCCAATTTGAGGAAGGATATTCTTGCTATTGAGGGTGTGCAGCGTAGGTTTACTAAGTTAATTCCCAGAATGGTGGGACTGTCATATGTTGAAAGACTGGAGCGACTAGGCTTGTATACACTGGAATTTAGAAGGATGAGAGGGGATCTTATCGAAACGTATAAGATTATTAAGGGGTTGGACACGTTAGAGGCAGAAAACATGTTCCCAATGTTGGGGAATCCAGAACCAGGGGCCACAGTTTAAGAATAAGGGGTAGGCCATTTAGAACGGATATGAGGACAAACTTTCAATTAGAGAGTTGTGAATCTGTGGAATTCTCTGCCTCAGAAGGCAGTGGAGGCCAATTCTCTGAATGCATTCAAGAGAGAGCTAGCTAGAGCTCTTAAGGATAGCGGAGTCAGGGGGTATGGGGAGAAGGCAGGAACGGGGTACTGATTGAGAATGATCAGCCATGATCACATTGAATGGCGGTGCTGGCTCGAAGGGCCGAATGGCCTACTCCTGCACCTATTGTCTATTGTCTATAAACTGCAGTCTAACAATTATAGAAGGAAACATGTGAGTGGACACAAATGGGGTATGGATGATCGAATAGTAGTCACCTGTGTAAATAGGTATTTACTACTATATTTAGAGTGTGGCCCCATGTGAAATGCACTCTGAGTCTCTGCACAAACTGTCTTTAATCATGAAGCTCAGGGTCATCCACAATGGAAGTGGATCATGGAAGTATCTTGGTTAAAATGCATTCCAGCTCAAAGATATTAATATAAAACCAGAGTGACGCCTTCCCATTCTAGGGATGTCCTTTCCATGTTAAACAGATGTCCTAAGACATTGAAATGTTTTGCAGGAAGCTTTTGCACCTCAGTCTGCTGGAGTGATACCTCAGGGTTATCTTTGCCAAGCATCCAAGCATCACCAAAATTTGGAAACAGTTACAAGGGCCGCCTTTGTGTGATTGTAGAAATTCAATTTATCATGGTGTGGATATCGTGAGAATCCAAGGATTTCTGCTGCTATTATTGTGATGGGACTAAACATTTCTACATTTCTGAAATTTCTGCAAGGTTGAGAATTTATTTTTTTATCAGAAAAATGTAGCTTAATCATATAAATTTACAATGCAGTAAGTTACAATTATCCTCATCAGCCCTCTGTCAGCCATGTTGGCTGGATGATGTTGGCTGTGAGCTGGATGATCAGCCATGATCATATTGAATGGCGGTGCAGGCTCGAAGGGCCGAATGGCCTACTCCTGCACCTATTTTCTATGTTTCTATGTTTTGATAAACATCTCATGTAACATTTTTAATTTACAGCATAGAGTGGTTAACCTACTGAACTAGTGAATCAGGGGCTTGGTTCATTAATCCAGTGACATGACTTCCAAGCCCAGCTTGGCTACTTGAGTGCATAATCAATCAATATAGTCAATAGTCGTTTATTTGTCACATACACATAAATGTGTAGTGAAATGAAACATTACCCGCAGTTGAAACATTAAGACCAATAAGAATAATCGGGCGAAGACGCTGCCTCTGCCGCTGCCGGAGCTCCCGATGTCGGCCCCCACCCAGGGGCCTGTGGGCTTCCGACGTCCACGCGGCCCGCGCCGGAGCCTCCGGAGACGAGTCGCAGCCGCTCCCGCAGCATCCGAAGGCAGCCAGCGCCGCAGGTGGTGAGTCCGAACCAGAGCCCCAGGTGGTCCCAGGTGCATGGCCGGTGGTAGGCTGCAACGGGAACGGGGACACGACACAGAAACAAGTTCGTGTCTCCGTTCGGGACAGAGAATTTTTTACAGTTCCAGTTCCCGTTTCCTCCCACCCCCTCCCCCCCACATAGCATACAAACACTACACCATATTAAAACTACAACTCATACAAAAACAACAAAAAACACAAAAGACAGACGGACTGCAGGCAAGCCGCAGCTGCGACGGCAGCGCTGGCTCCTCCTCAATTGATTACAAACTTAGCATTAGTAATATCATATCATATCATATCATATCTATACAGCCGGAAACAGGCCTTTTCGGCCCTCCAAGTCCGTGCCGCCCAGTGATCCCCGTACATTAACACTATCCTACACCCACTAGGGACAATTTTTACATTTACATTTACCCAGCCAATTAACCTACATAACCTGTACGTCTTTGGAGATCAATGATCACTGTTGTTTTAGCTGCCTGTCAGCCATTAAAGTGCTTCAGTGGTATTTTATTTCATTCTTTACATGTTTAAATTATAATGTTTTATTTTTAATTGTCTACTGAATATCGTGTTGTTACTTGCGAGCAAAGCACCAATGCAAATTCCTTGTATGTATACATATTTGGCTAATAACATTTATTCAATTTATTCAATTCAATTCTTACCCAGTTCAGCATACCCAGGAAACTGCACCAACAGTGATGAGGTTGATTCTAAACTATCCTCTGAAATAATCCAGCAAATCGGCCTGGTGGCGCAGTGGTAGAGCTGCTGCCTTACAGTGCTGGGGACCCTAACTATGGGTTTGATCCTAACTATGGGTGTTGTCCGTGTGGAGTTTGTACGTTCTCCCCGTGACCGCATGGGTTTTCTCCAGGTGCTCCGGCTTCCTTCTACACTCCAAAGATGTACAGGTTTGTCGGTTCATTGGCTTTGGTAAAGATTGTAAATTGTCCCTAGTGTGTAGGATAGTGCGAGTGTTTCGGGATAGCTGGTCGGCGTGGACTCTGTAGGCCAAAGGGCCTGTTTCTGCGCTATATCTCTAAAATAAACTAAACTAAACTAAAATCATTCAGTTCAAGAACAGTTAGAGATGGACATTGAGTGGTTGTCTTACCAGTGAATAAATAAAATTTAAAAAGATATATAAAAACTTAATGATTTTGTCTTTTTTTAGTAAATCACAATTGGAATAGAGGATAAGATATCCTTAGTCTTGGGCATCATATGGAATATCTTCACTGATGATCAAAAAATGGTAAACAAATGTACATTCAAGAATTGAGGATTATAAAATCTCAGGAAAGTTTATATAGTTTGTGTATGTCAATTTCCATTAGATTAATAATCTCAAACTTCAACATTTTAAGGGACCAGGGAATTAGACAATAGACAATAGACAATAGGTGCAGGAGTAGGCCATTCGGCCCTTTGAGCCAGCACCGCCATTCAATGTGATCATGGCTGATCAATCTCAATCAGTACCCCGTTCCTGCCTTCTCCCCATACCCCCTGACTCCGCTATCATTAAGAGCTCTATCTAGCTCTCTCTTGAATGCATTCAGGGAATTGTCCTCCACTGCCTTCTGAGGCAGAGAATTCCACAGATTCACAACTCTCTGACTGAAAAAGTTTTTTCTCATCTCCGTTCTAAATGGCCTACCCCTTATTCTTAAACTGTGGCCCCTGGTTCTGGACTCCCCCAACATTGGGAACATGTTTCCTGCCTCTAACGTGTCCAACCCCTTAATAATCTTATACGTTTCGATAAGATACCCTCTCATCCTTCTAAATTCCAGTGTATACAAGCCTAGTCGCTCCAGTCTTTCAACATAATTGAAACAGAAATGTTGGAAATGTTCAGCAGTTCAGGTGAGATCTGAAGCAAGAAATAGAATTAAGGATGCAGGTCAATATCTGTTCAGAAGACATGGGGGAAATGATGCAAAAAAAGGATAGTAGCAAGGAACAAACAGAAAGGAACATTGGTAATGAAGTGGAACGGTTAAAGGACAAAAATTATGAAGTGATGATGCAAGTAAAGAGGGTTGTTAATAAGACAAAAAAAATTAATTGATGGGAAGCAAGAATGGAGATTGTAGGCCTGTTTTCTGACCTGCACAGCGTTTAAAGGGCAGTTCTACCTGGAAGTATAAATTTGGGAATTTATATATATGTTTATGCTGTGCATTAAAAATAAAATTAACAGCTTCGAAACGGAAGAAAATTAAAAAAATATCATCCAAGTCGTCTTTTTGTGGAGTAGTTATTTGAGAAATAAATGCAAGCATAATTTAAAAGCTACCTGCTTTTGAGTAACATGAATTATTGTAAGCATCCAAGGTGAAGGTTGCTAACTAGAAATCTGTCAAAAATGTTCCAGTTATTTATTACTTCCCCATACTCTGCAAATTATTATTTAGTGCATGCTTGGATAAAGCAGGCTAAAGCTTAGAAAAATAATTAAAGCACTCAATGAGGAACTTACTGTTAGAAGCACAAAAACAGCTGAAATCACACGATAGTAATGGATGGGAAAGACAATTTGGCTCATCATTGCTAGGATTTCAATAAAATCCTACTTTTATATCGCTGTTGCCAAGAATGGCTGAAATGAATCCAAGGTTTATATCTGTTGCCAGATTGCATAGATTGACCTGTTTGCCCACTAATTCGAAGGTTGCCTTTTCAGAATTTGAATCTGCTTACCCTTGCCTGTCTTTCATTCAAGACTAAAGGTTTCTAGCACAAATCAGACTTTTGATTCAATAAATCAATCCCATTAGTGCATCTCTGCCCTTCTTTTATTGAAACAATGTTTCCCTATGATTCCCTCAGGAGAGCTGGATGATGTGTTTAGGGATTGAGTTGATTGGAGCACAGTACAATTTGTTCACATATTTTCCTCAATTACAGGGGCTCCTCAATCCTCAATGTCCTCGATTCCTTATAGGGGTGCCACAGTGGCACATCAGTAGAGTTGCTGCCTCAGCGCCAGAGGTCCAGGTTCAATCCTGATTACAGGTGATGTCTGTACGGAGTTTGTACATTCTCCCCGTGACCACGTGGGTTTTCTCTGGGAGCTCTGATTTCTTCCCACACTCCAAGGACGTGCAGGTTTGTAGGTTAATTGGCGCGGACTTGTTGGGCTGAACGGCATGTTTCCACGCTGCATCTCTAAAATATACAACAAACTGTAGCACAAATACAAGAACAATCTGTAATGGTGTTTTGAATGAAATAAAACATGCCAAGTCACTTCACAACCTACACCATTTAACATTGAGCCATATGAAGATGGTTAAGAGACCAGAAGTGGATGAGGGTAATGACCGAAGGGCTGGAATAAGTTACCAGGGTGTGGGGTCAGCTGTGGGGAGATGGAGGGCGTTGGAAACGAGAACAAAAAAATTAATATTGAAGCCTTGCTGACAAAGAATGAAGTTTGAAGTCGGAGAGTAGAGGAACAATGGTGTGATGTTTTACAGTAAATCACAATGAATAAGGGTAGTAACCTTTCAGAATCCTTACTGAAGGAAGCCATTCTGCCTATCAAATTTGTTTTAGTTTAGTTTAGAGATATATTGTGAAAACAGGCCTTTGGCCCACTGAGTCCGCACTGAGCAGCAATCACCCGTGCACTAGTTCTATCCTACAAACTCGGGACAATTTTACTGAAGCTAAATAACCTATAAACTGGTGCATCTTTGGAATGAGAGAGGAATCCTGAGCACCTGGAGAAAACCAACACAGTCACAGGGTGAACATACAAACTCTGTGCAGACAGTACCCATAAGCTGGATCAAAGCCGGGTCTCTGGTGCCGTCAGGCAGCAGCTCTGCGGCTGTGCAACAATGCTACCCCCTAGGTATTTTGAGGAGCTGCCTAGTTGGTTCCACTGATGATCAAAAAATGGTAAACAAATGTACATTCAAGAATTGTGGAATCTTCATATTCCTGCACTATTCATCCCTTTCACTATTCTTGTCCTTTCACTATTCATCTCTTTCACTATTCTTGTCCTTTCACTATTCATCCCAATTCTTTTTGAAGATATCTAAGAATTGGTACCTGCAATCTAAAAAGTAATTGTATTCCGAACCTTATTTGTTACATGACAAAATATTCCTCACATTACAAAAGGCAAAATCGAGTAACTCAGCACATCAGGTGGCATATCTGGAGAACGTGGATAGGTGACGTTTCAGGTCTGGACGAGTGTCTAGACTAGATCTGAAACCAAATGTGCCGATCCATGTTCTCCAGAAATGCTGCCTTTCCCACTGAGTTACTCCAGCAATTTGTGTCCTTATTTTTGGTAAACATGCATCTGCAGTTCCTGTATCTAAATATCCTCAAATTACCTCTCCTTCTTTGGCCTATGACCTTAAATTGCACTCATTTTTTATTCCCCGGTCACTGAAAACAATTTCTGTTTTATTTATGAATCTCTTCATGAGTTCAAACATTTCTATCAATTGTCTGAAGCTTCTCTGTACTGAGAGGAAAACTCTCAGCTTCTTCCCCGTTTTTATTTCAGATGACCTCTCCAAAATCATTACACTATTCTGAGTGTGCCAGGAATTGAATATGATCCTCCAGTGTTCGGAAATGGACAATAAACTCTTGCAGAGGAAGGACTGGTATTTTATGTAAATTTGGCTAACATCTTGATTTATGTAAACTTTGGAGGCCAAGTGATTCATTTGTGCTCGGCCAAAGGTTTACCCATAAAATGCTTCGTTTTTCTGTTTTTTGTCCATTTCCTAACATTTCTTATTCTTGTGCCAGAATATATCATCTCCCATTTCACTGCAATGAATCTCATCGTCCTAATGTGCACCCATGAAACTCACTCTTCTCTGTGTCTCATTTTGTACAAGACTTCCAACTTTTGCATCATCTGCAAACTTAATTTTGAGTATTTCAAAATCCCAATCATTAATATATGTCAAAACTCAGCAGTAGTTCCAGAACACCACCGTAGACCTCTCTCCAGTTTAATAAACTTCCAGCAACTTATGCCTGAGCTAACAAAAACAATGGCAGAAGGACTAGCGGGTCAAGCAGCATCTGTGGAAGGAAAAATTGTAGGTCAAAAACTTAGATCAGGACTGAAAGGTGTATATACTTTTTACCTCGACAGATGCTGGTTGACCCACTGGGCTTTTCCTCCATTCTGTTTTTTTCTGTTCCAGATTCCATCATCTGGGGTCTCTTTTATGTTCTAATTTTGTATCAATACTGCTGTTGGCTCTGTTAAACCATGTTTGGTTTAGTTTAGTTTAGTTTAGTTTAGAGATACAGCACATAAACAGGCCCTTCGGCCCACCGAATCTGCACCGACCATTAACACTACCCTGCACACACTAGGGACAATTTTACATTTATACCAGGCCAGTTAACCTACAACCCATGGCGCAGGTTTTACACACAGACCCTTTATGTATAGGGAATATTCTTTGTATGTCTCCATTCAGAAAACCAGCTACACTGGTTTCATTCATCCTCTCTGCTTCATCTAAAAATTCAATCAAGTTAGTCAAACGTGACTTGTCCTTAACAATTCAATGCTGTTTCTATTTTATTAGTTCATGTCTTCACAAGCCAAGAAGAATATTGACAGGTGCAAGCAGGCGTGATAAGTGGATAAGTTCAGCAAAGAGTAGAAATGTTTATTTTAGTATATTTCTCTCTGTGCATTGAACTACTTTTTCATTTTAATTTTTCTCTGAATATTTAGCCTCTGCATTGAGGATTACACACATACAATTCCCAAAGTTCTCCAATCCCTAACACGCCTACATTTGCAGAGAAATATAAGTTGTCAAGTTGCAGAAATTTTGGGTATCTTAATTGCTTCAGAAAACACAAAATATTCCCATTCACCCAATAAGCTCCAACAGTGGAAAGAATCACTCACTGCTGGACCAATCATGTAGCCATTAATATGTCATCAGACTCTTTGCAAATGTAGCCCTCGGTGCAACTGGAAGTTTTAGAATGAAAGATTCATAATAAATGGACCATAGTTGTAGTCTCGGAAGAATGGGAACAGAAGTTCTAGAGCGGAAAAGAAATTAAGGGCAGGGCCAATTGTGAACGATGTGAGAGAGGAGGTAAATACAGAAGTTAAAGTGTTGTACTTAAATGCGCGTAGTATAAAAAATAAAGTGGATGAGCTTGAGGCTCAGTTAGTCATGGGCAAGTATGATGTTGTAGGGATCACTGAGACATGGTTACAAGAGGACCAGGGCTGGGAACTGAATATTCAGGGGTACACAACGTATAGAAAAGACAGACAGGTGGGCAGAGGGGGTGGGGTTGCTCTGATGGTAAGGAATGATATTCATTCCCTTGCAAGGGGTGACATAGAATCAGGAGATGTTGAATCAGTATGGATAGAAATGAGAAATTGTAAGGGTAAAAAGACCCTAATGGGAGTTATCTATAGGCCCCCAAACAGTAGCCTCGACATAGGGTGCAAGTTGAATCAGGAGATAAAATTGGCGTGTCAAAAATGTAATGCTACGGTGGTTATGGGAGATTTCAACATGCAGGTAGACTGGGAAAATCAGGTTGGAAATGGACCCCAGGAAAGAGAGTTTGTAGAGTGCCTTCGAGATGGATTCTTAGAACAGCTTGTACTGGAGCCTACCAGGGAGAAGGCAATTCTGGATTTAGTGTTGTGTAATGATCCTGATCTGATAAGGGGACTAGAGGTAAAAGAGCCATTAGGAGGCAGTGATCACAACATGATAAGTTTTACTCTGCAAATGGAAAGGCAGAAGGGAAAATCGGAAGTGTCGGTATTACAGTATAGCAAAGGGGATTACAGAGGCATGAGGCAGGAGCTGGCCAAAATTGATTGGAAGGAGGCCCTAGCAGGGAAGACGGTAGAACAGCAATGGCAGGTATTCCTGGGAATAATGCAGAGGTTGCAGGATCAATTTATTCCAAAGAGGTGGAAAGACTCTAAGGGGAGTAAGAGACACCTGTGGCTGACGAGGGAAGTCAGGGACAGCATAAAAATTAAGGAGAGGAAGTATAACATAGCAAAGAAGAGTGGGAAGACAGAGGATTGGGACTCTTTTAAAGAGCAACAAAAGTTAACTAAAAAGGCAATACGGGGAGAAAAGATGAGGTACGAGGGTAAACTAGCCAATAATATAAAGGAGGATAGCAAAAGTTTTTTTAGGTACGTGAAGAGGAAAAAAATAGTCAAGGCAAATGTGGGTCCCTTGAAGACAGAAGCAGGGGAATTTATTATGGGGAACAAAGAAATGGCAGACGAGTTAAACCGTTACTTTGGATCTGTCTTCACTGAGGAAGATACACACAATCTCCCAAATGTTCTAGGGGCCGGAGAACCTAGGGTGATGGAGGAACTGAAGGAAATCCACATTAGGCAGGAAATGGTTTTGGGTAGACTGATGGGACTGAAGGCTGATAAATCCCCAGGGCCTGATGGTCTGCATCCCAGAGTACTTAAGGAGGTGGCTCTAGAAATAGTGGAAGCATTGGAGATCATTTTTCAATGTTCTATAGATTCAGGATCAGTTCCTGTGGATTGGAGGATAGCAAATGTTATCCCACTTTTTAAGAAAGGAGGGAGAGAGAAAACGGGTAATTATAGACCAGTTAGTCTGACATCAGTGGTGGGGAAGATGCTGGAGTCAATTATAAAAGACGAAATTGCTGAGCATTTGGATAGCAGTAACGGGATCATTCCGAGTCAGCATGGATTTACGAAGGGGAAATCATGCTTGACAAATCTACTGGAATTTTTTGAGGATGTAACTAGGAAAATTGACAAGGGAGAGTCAGTGGATGTGGTGTACCTCGACTTTCAGAAAGCCTTCGACAAGGTCCCACATAGGAGATTAGTGGGCAAAATTAGGGCACATGGTATTGGGGGTAGGGTACTGACATGGATAGAAAATTGGTTGACAGACAGAAAGCAAAGAGTGGGGATAAATGGGTCCCTTTCGGAATGGCAGGCAGTGACCAGTGGGGTACCGCAAGGTTCGGTGCTGGGACCCCAGCTATTTACGATATACATTAATGACTTAGACGAAGGGATTAAAAGTACCATTAGCAAATTTGCAGATGATACTAAGTTGGGGGGTAGTGTGAATTGTGAGGAAGATGCAATAAGGCTGCAGGGTGACTTGGACAGGTTGTGTGAGTGGGCGGATACATGGCAGATGCAGTTTAATGTAGGTAAGTGTGAGGTTATTCACTTTGGAAGTAAGAATAGAAAGGCAGATTATTATCTGAATGGTGTCAAGTTAGGAGGAGGGGGAGTTCAACGAGATCTGGGTGTCCTAGTGCATCAGTCAATGAAAGGAAGCATGCAGGTTCAGCAGGCAGTGAAGAAAGCCAATGGAATGTTGGCCTTCGTAACAAGAGGAGTTGAGTATAGGAGCAAAGAGGTCCTTCTACAGTTGTACCGGGCCCTGGTGAGACCGCACCTGGAGTACTGTGTGCAGTTTTGGTCTCCAAATTTGAGGAAGGATATTCTTGCTATGGAGGGCGTGCAGCGTAGGTTCACTAGGTTAATTCCCGGAATGGCGGGACTGTCGTATGTTGAAAGGCTGGAGCGATTGGGCTTGTATACACTGGAATTTAGAAGGATGAGGGGGGATCTTATTGAAACATATAAGATAATTAGGGGATTGGACACATTAGAGGCAGATAACATGTTCCCAATGTTGGGGGAGTCCAGAACAAGGGGCCACAGTTTGAGAATAAGGGGTAGGCCATTTAGAACGGAGATGAGGAAGAACTTTTTCAGTCAGAGGGTGGTGAAGGTGTGGAATTCTCTGCCTCAGAAGGCAGTGGAGGCCAGTTCGTTGGATGCTTTCAAGAGAGAGCTGGATAGAGCTCTTAAGGATAGCGGAGTGAGGGGGTATGGGGAGAAGGCAGGAACGGGGTACTGATTGAGAGTGATCAGCCATGATCGCATTGAATGGCGGTGCTGGCTCGAAGGGCTGAATGGCCTACTCCTGCACCTATTGTCTATTGTCTATTGAGATAGTGAAGACATTTGTCTCTATTTGCTTGTAGCCATCCTTGGAAGAGTAGTGGTCAGCATTGCACTTTATATTCTTTTAGCACTTTTGTTATTTTGGCTATAATAGTTATTGCTCTGAGCTTTTATATCAGTTATGTTTTCATACTGCAGTGGCAAATTTAGTTTCATTGGTAGAGCATCAACGCAAAATAAAGTGAAATTGTTGAATGCGAAGGATTAACATTTACAGCTTCGTTCATGGAAATCAGACTGCAACGCGAGAGAACTTTGAACCTTCTGTAACATCAATTGTTTCAATGCTGCAGTCATCTAAGTAACCCCTTTATTATATGTAGTTAAATATCACAGGAGGGTCATCATCAACATTTTTCACTGAGCACCGGCAGTATGGATGATCAAAAGCTTTCATCAAAACGGTAGATTTTAGGGGTGTCTTAAAATGAGAAAAAGGGAACAGTATATTTTTGTGGAATGTTTTCCAGAGCTGAGGGCCTTGACAATTGAATTTTCCAATACCAATGATCAAGCAGTTTAATTTGATGATGATTAATGGGTTGGGATAGGAGATTGCAGATATAACCAATGATTCAAGTGTTGAAAAAGGTTTCAGAGGTAGAAGGTTGTAGGCCATAGAGAGATTTGAAAACAAGAATGATAATATTCAATGATCAATAATCAATTGTTGGGGGCAACTGGAGGGAGAGATAAGGGGTTCATGATAAGGGTGGGCTGAGGGAAGCCACCGTGAGGGGCAAGTTATCGTCTTCTTATCATGTCCACAAATGTTAGATATTGTGTTTCAGCCAAAACTGAACACAACTCTTAGCAATATCATTGTTCTCTGTGAGGTCCTCAGCTTTGCATTCGTGCTCCAATAGAGAACATCTCAATACATGCTCCACAGTTTGTGGTTCAGTGCCACATATGCAGATGACATCTTCAGTGTCGAAATAACTCCACTTCTTCAGAGTCGCTTTACAACGACCAGTACCAGCTCTCAGTCTTTTGAGGCATTTCCATTCAGCCCAGCTTGATTCGGCCCCAGGAGGAAGTTCTTCTTTGGCACTTATGGACATGGGAGATTGGCTGGTCTCTCTTCCCATAATGCAACTCTAGTACCTTCAGCTTCAGCATTTTGTTCAACTTCGTTGAGGAAGCTTTTCCTGGACTTTAGCCGACTCTTTGCGGGTTCATGGCCGAATAGGGGATGTCGTACATCTGTGGTCTGTCGATGGCGTTCTCTACTGCTTGCTGCACTGCGACAAATCTCTGGTGGCGCTATACCAGATATTATGTATAGGCTGTCAGTTGATGTTGATCTAAAACATCCAGTGATAAGGCGGCAGGTTGTATTGATAGCCGGATCAATCTTCTTAGCATGGGCTGATCTTTCCCAGACTGGGCATGCATACTCTGCTGCTGAGTAGCAAAGGGCCAAGGCAGTTGATCGTAGAGTGTCAGGAATTGCGCCTCATCTTGTTCCAGTAAGTTTGCTGACAATGTTGTTTCTTGCACAGACTTTAGCTTTTGTCTTCTCAACATGGGTCTTGAAGGAGAGACAACGATCTAAGGTGACTCCTAGGTATACTGGGTGGTCGCAGTTTTCAAGAGGGGTACCAGACCAGGTGACATTCAGTCGGCATTTGGCTTCTTGGTTGCGCAGATGGAATGCACACACCTTTGTCTTTGATGGATTCGCACGGAGGAGGTTCTCTTCGTAGTACGGTGTTAGTTTATTGAGGGCATTTGAGAGTCGTTCTTCAACAGCACTGAAGTCACCGTTTTGGGCAGCTACACCAAGGTCGTCTGCATAGATAAAGCGACATGTACTTTCACTTCTAGGTTGGTCATTAGTGTAGATGTTGAAGAGTATTGGTGCAAACACCATTTCCTGTGGTAGTCCGTTCTTGAGTTTCCGCCATCTGCTCTTCTTATTACCCAGTTCGACAAAGAAGTACCTGTTTTCGAGCTTCCTTTCAAACAATTCTGTTAGACGGATGTCCTTGGTAAGCTCCAGGATCTTGTGGAGAAGGCATCTACGGTTAACAGTGTCATAAGCAGCTGAGAGGTCGATAAACACAACACCGGTTATTTTCCATTCCTCAAAACCATCTTCAATGTGCTAAGTGAGGTTGAGTGCTTGGCTCATCGTAGCCTTGCCGGGGGGGGAAACCAGCTTGCTCTGGGATGAGGAGATCATCAACAACAGGTCCAACTCTGTCAAGTATCAGGCGTTCAAAGAGCTTGTATGTGTGACTCAGAAGTGAGGTTGGCCTGTAGCTCTTAGGAATCGATGGATCTTTCCCGGGTTTCAGGAGTGACAATAGACAATAGACAATAGGTGCAGGAGGAGGCCATTCGGCCCTTCGAGCCAGCACCACCATTCAATGTGATCATGGCTGATCATTCTCAATCAATACCCCGTTCCTGCCTTCTTCCAATACCCCCTGACACCGCTATCCTTAAGAGCTCTATCTAGCTCTCTCTTGAATGCATTCAGAGAATTGGCCTCCAATGCCTTCTGAGGCAGAGAATTCCACAGATTCACAACTTTCTGACAGAAAATGTTTTTCCTCATCTCAGTTCTAAATGGAGTGCCAGTACATGTGCTTTCTTCCAGATCTGAGGAAGCTTGTGGATAGACAAGCAGTGGTTACTGGTGATGAGGTCTCTCGATGATTAATACCATGCCAAGTATGGATGGGCGGTTGGTGTCGCTCCATCCATGGGTCTCCTGCAAGCAGAGGACGTCACATTGGACATTACTGCAAAGTTCAGCTAAGATTTGTTGCTTGGCCGTTGAGAAACCTTCGATGTTAGCAGAGATGACTGTCAGAGCAGGCCCTAGAAAGGACCTTTTCTGACCTCGATCACCTCTTTTTCTAGGCATGGCAATAGAACTTGTGTGTGGTGATGGTAGAATTAGCATTAACCAGGGCCGAGATGTGGACGCTTCTACCATGACCCCTAATTAGTCATTTTACTTAACGTGGAAGTAGCCACAGCCAAGTGTCGGCTCTTGACTCGATGCGCTTAATCTTGCATGAGCAGATGGATCCTCTTCACCCTGGACCAATGGAGACCTTGTATGTCATGAATGCTTGCAAAGTTGGCTTCTCTGCACCACTGTGATGTTCCTCTGCATAACTGTGATGTCTCCAAGCATTAACATGTACTACACAGGGAGGATGCCTCATGGACCTTCACAGATCTTGGGCAGATGATGGAGACACCGTATCACGTATTGCACAAAAATGCTGCGCTATGCAACTAAATTACATACTGTACTGTTCTACAGTTATACTGTAGAATCTACGTGGTTTAAACCAAGCATGATTTCATGACAAATGGCACATGTTTCAAATAACTTTCTTATCAAGAGTTGCCTGACTGAACAAAGATAATTTATTTATTATAAGGGCAGATGCAATTGGGTTTCAAAATTAAAGGTATGAATATGTGTAAGCAGAGTCATTTAAATTGTCTTTATCAACTGGAAATCAAAGGTGTAGTATAACAAGGTCAGACCTTGGGATGTGCTTTTCTATGACCATGGTCACAACAATTCATTACAATGTTAAGCTTTGTTTTTGCCTTGAAAATCAAATGAGGTAACCTAATTTTCATGAATTAGTATTAAACCGCAAGCTGATTTATTGAAGGACAGGTTGTACTGATCATTGGTAGGCGCCAAGTTTCTGTTCAGCTTTGCTGAACAGTCCTTTGTCTGCAAAAAAAAAGTATCATCCATCTTCGTTTCTATCCCCTCTGGCAATGGCTGATTTTTTAAGAACACTTCCATACTTTCAGCCACTTTTCATGATATGTCACAGCCTGTTTTTAATGAAAGCATCATCCCTGGTTTCCAGCTGTTTTTGTTTGCACACTTCAAAGTGGCAGCATGCAAAAAGGAGGGAAAGACTTGATAACCAGGGGCAAACATACGGTTGTGTAATAGAAATACTTGCAAAGGTAGAGCAGCAGTTAAATGATAGACGCATTGCTTACTGCCCAGACCATCATGCTGTGAAGACTGACGGAAAACATGTTAACACACTGTCAGCAACAACTTAACATGTCCAAAGATGAATCAGCTAAAATTACTCAATTTTTTCACCTCACTGAACAGTAATGAGTTACAGCTTATGTTGGTGGTAAAGATGGAGCCCAAAATCTACTAGCGATCTGGTGTTTTCCTGAAATAATTATCATATGGAAGGGAACATTAATGGGAACAAATTTGACCACACAGAATTGACAGATGAAGGCTTGCTGATTAACATAACATAACATAACATAACATAACACTTTATTGTCACTCGGCACAACACCGAGCGAAATTTCAGCAGTCACACAAAATACAGCAAAAAAGAAAAGAACACCCGACCCCAACACAAACATCCATCACAGTGACTCCAAACACCCCCTCACTGTGATGGAGGCAACAAAACTTCCCCTCTCTTCCCCACGCCCACGGACAGGCAGCTCGACCCCTACCGAGGCAAACGACACGCACAGCCCCCGCAAGGGGATGGAAGGCCCCCCGGCCGAGCCGCCCCGGGCACCAAAACGTCCCGCGGCCACACCGGGCGATGTTAAGTCCAACGGCCGAGCCGCACCGGGCACTGAAACGTCCCGCGGCCGAACAGCGCTGACGATGTTAAGTCCAGCGGCCAAGCCGCACCGGGCACTGAAACGTCCCGCGGCCACACCGGGCGATGTTAAGTCCAGCGGCCAAGCCGCACCGGGCATTGAAACGTCCCGCGGCCGAGCCGCACCGGGCACTGAAACGTCCCGCGGCCGCACCGGGCGATGTTAAGTCCAGCGGCCGAGCCGCACCGGGCACTGAAACGTCCCGCGGCCGAGCTGCGCCGGCAATGTTAAGGCCCGCAGCCGAGCCGCACCGGGCACTGAAACGTCCCGCAGCCGAGCTGCGCCGGCAATGTTAAGGCCCGCAGCCGAGCCGCACCGGGCACTGAAACGTCCCGCAGCCGAGCTGCGCCGGCAATGTTAAGGCCCGCAGCCGAGCCGCGCCCCGGGGAAGAGACCTAATAAAATAAAGGTTTCCCCCCGCCCCACCCCCCCACCCCACCCCACACCCCCACCACACACCCCCACCACACATACACAGCCAAAAACAGAAACAAAAACCATCCCAACACCGACACAAACAAAAAAAAAAGAAAAAAAGACAACAGACTGCCAGAGAGCCGCAGCCGTTAGGCGCAGCCAACTCCTCCCAAAAAATAGCCAGGTGTAATTCACGCTGAATACATGCTCCGCCTGCAATTTGCCATGACAACAGTAGAGATCAATTTAATTCTTTAATCTCAATATGCTTGTTTGGTACACAGGCAACCCATGGGATGTTGGTCATTTTGAATCTTTTTTTAAAATTGCCACATTCACTCAGCCTGGAAGTGGTGGCACACGGATAAAGCAAATATGACTGAAGGCTGTGGTTCTGAAATTTAGTTCCATGAAAGTCAATGGAATCAAATTTTGGATCAAAATACAATGCACAGTTTAGAGTTTAGACATTAGAGATACATCATGGAAACAGGCTCTTCGACCCACCGAGTTGGCGCCGACCAGTGATCACCCTGTTCACTAACACTGTCCTACACACCAGGGACAATTTACAATCTTCACCAAAGCCAATTAACCTACAAACCTGTACATCTTTAGCAAACTGGAGCACCCAGAGAAAACTCAAGCAGTCATTGGGAGAACATACAAACTCCGTACAGCCAACACTCGTGGTCAGGATTGAACCTGGGTCTCTGGCGCTGTAAGGAAGCAACTCTACCGCTGCGCTACTGTGCCGCCCAATGTTGTTAGCAATCAGGACAAATTTAATCTACCCAATGGCATGGACCACCGGCAGGATGATTCAAAATTCAATTCCATGAAATGTCGCCCCAGAATCTGAACAACTCCTGTTAGTACACAAAGTGCTGGAGTAACTCAGTGGATCAGGCAGCATCAGCCCATTGGAGGATGTGTATAGGTGACATTTCTGTTTGGGACCCTTCCTCAGACCACCGATGCTGCCTGACCTGCTGAATTATAGTCATGGTGCTGTAAAGCATGTAAACAGGCCCCTTGGGCCACCTTGAGCATGCCGGCCAAATTAGCATACTGGGCTAGTCCCATTTGCTTGCATTTGGCCCAGAATGTTCTAAACCCTTCCTATCTATACATCTGTTCCAATGCCTTTAAAACATTGTAATTATATCTGTATCTATAGCTTCCCCTGGTAATTCATTCCAGATATGGACTACCTTCTGAGTGAAAAAGTTGCCCCTGTGGTCCCTCTTAAAACTCTCTCCTCTCAAAAAACCCCAAGCCCCAGTTAACATCCTGGTGCATTGGGCCAAACACAGATAGGTGGGACTAGTGTAGATAGGACATGTTGGCCGGTGTATTCAGGTTGGGCCGAAGGGTCTGTTTCCATGACTGTGACTCATATTACTAATTACTCCAGCACATTTTGTTTTAATCAAGATTTCAACATCAGCAGTTCCTTGTGTCTCCTGTCCGTGTACAATCATGAGTAGTCTTCACAAAACTAACAAGTCTGATTCATGGAGATAGGATGAAACTGTGGAGAAAAAGGTTTATCCAATCATTTTGAAGACTTCAGGCTGGTAGCCTGCAGAAACAGCTAAATATATTGACTATTGTGAGTTTTATTGGCACTGGAAGCAATCTCCCCTATGGACACTTTTATTGGAGCCAGTTTTCAAGAGAGTCAAGAGTCAAGAATCTGAGAAAACATATAAGAGTCGAAACTGAACAATGATATTCTTACTTGCAGCAGTGCAACAGATATGTAAACATAAACAACAAAAAAGTTCAGTATATATTTTTTTAAAAGCAAATAGACAAATAAATAGATAACAGTTGTGCAACTTCAAAAATAATGTTCCCAAGTCTATATAGTTTGGAGCCTATTTGGAGGTTGTAGTGTTTAGCAATCTGATGGTTATAGGGAACTCTGAGATAACTCTGTGGTAATTAAAGGCGGCACAGTGGTACAGCAGTAGATTCGGTGCCAGACACCCGGGTTTGGCCTAAATAAGGGTTCTGTCTGTACTGAGTTTGTACATTCTCCCTGCATGAGTTTTCCCCGGGTACTCCGGTTTCCTCCCACACTCCAATGACATACAGGTGCTTAGATTTCTTTGGATTCGGTAACAATGGTAAATTGTCCCCAGTGTATATGGGGATTGCTGGGTGACACAGACTCGATGAGCCAAAGGGTCTGTTTCCTTGCTGTTTCTCTAAACGAAAAAATAAACTAAACTAAATTTGTTGCAGTGTATTCTTGACTTCTTTCATTGTCGTTCATTATTTCTCACTTTGATGCAGAGTGATTGTCCTTTGGCTCAACATTACACAATATTTACTTGCATGCTCCTTTTCTCTGGTGAAATGGTAAGGGAGTAAAGCTAAGCTGGTTGCTAGGAAATCCTATTAATGCTGATTGTATTAATATCCCTACCCTGCTAACATTCTCAGTAATTGTATTACCCTGCAAGTGAGAAGGTGCCCTTTAACCTCCCTCTTTATTCCTAACTTGTTAATGTTTAACAGCATTTTCACTCATGGTCACTATTTGTTACTGATTCCTAGATAATCGGCAGGTAGTGTGATTTCACTTGCGATAGCTTACAAAATGAGATTTACCTTTTGAGGCTGCCATATCAGCATTGAACATAACGAGATGCATGCAGTTCACAGGATTAGCCCCATTGTGGTCCAGTTCAATCCTGCACCAGGACTTGCTAAATTACAGCTCATACCAGGGCAAAGTCTCAATTTAGATTTCCTGAATATTTCGAGCAGTTTACATATAATTCCAGCAGAGGGGGATAGATTCAAACTAACACAATAGAAATACAGTCTTCTCTCATTATTATGGACATCCATATTAGAATGGATTTTGGTTGTAGCGAACAGAGCCTCCCTACAGTAATTAGACACTACTGTCTCTTTAAGAACGCAGGCTGCTTGTTACACTGTGGGAGACTGTAGAAACTGACAAGCAATTGCTTCGATTGACCCTTGTGTAACGATGGTATCACAAAATGCTGGAGTAACTCAGCAGGTCAGGCAGCAACTAGGAGAGAAGGAATGGGTGACGTTTTGGGTCGAGACCCTTCTTCAGACTTGTGTAACGATGCTCTATTAAAAAAGTGTAACAAATAGCCTTTAGTATTTTTAGCTTGCAGTAACAAAAATACATATATGTAGCTGTTAAGAACTTTGTACAGGAACGAGCGTTCCACCAAGATGCAGTACAGAACGCCACATGAGATCCTTCTTCCCTGTGGCTATCAAACTGTACGACTCCTCCCTCTTCTGTTGTAGGGTAGACTGACCACCCTCCCCAATCTTTGCACATCCCAATCCTTTCCACTCATCACTTTAATTTTATGTTTTGTGTATTTTGTGTTTAATGACTGTTGATAGATCAATTTCCCTCCTGGGATAAATAAAGTTATTTCGTATCGTACCTTAATTGCAGATGCTAGGTGTACACTGACAATAGACACAAAATGCTGGTGTAACTCAGGCAGCATTTTTGGAAGGAAAAATAGAGTTAACGTTTAAGGTCAATGTCTTTTCACCCTGAACTGTGGGCAGGCCTTTGGTCGATGGAGTCGACAGAGAAATGTGAGGTGTTGCATTTTGGGTAGTCTAACTTGGGCAGAACCTACACAGTGAATGGTAGGGCTCTAAGGAGAGGGATCTAGGAATGCAGGTGCATGGTTCCCTGAAGGTTAAGTCACAGGTAGATAAGGTGGTCAAAAAGGCTTTTGGTACATTAGCCTTTATCAGTCAGAGTATTGAGTGTAGAAGTTGGGAGGTCATGTTGCAGTTGTATAGGATGTTGGTGAGACCGCATTTAGAGTATTGTGTTCATCTGGGCACCATGTTTTAGGAAAGATGTTGTCAAGCTTGAAAGGGTGCAGAGAAGATTCACGAGGATGTTGCCAGAACGAGAGGGTCTGAGCTATCGGGAGAGGTTGAGTAGGCTAGGACTCTATTCCCTGGAGCACAGGAGAATGAAAGGTGATCTTATAAACCTGCCCAGCCTTTATATCACATGGGATCTAATCTTTTTCAATCTCCCTCCCATCCAATTCACTCCATCTGCTGGTTGAACTTGGTAGGTCAGTGGAAGAAAATGGATGAGGCAATGTTTCGGGTCCGGATCCTTCTTCAGACTCTCGTAATGTGAAAGCACGTCTGTCCAGTTACCTCCACAAATGCTGCCTGACCCACTAAGTTCCTCCAGCAATTTGTTTTTTGCTCAAGATTCCAGCATCTGCAGTCTCTTGTGTCTCACAACATCTGGTGCTGGATTCTCTGCAATTCCTTCCAGATATTTTTTTAGAGATACAGTGTAGAAATAGGGCCCTTGGCCCACCGAGTCCACGCTGACCAACAATCACCCGTACATCAGTCATATATTCTACACACTAGGGGCAATTTATCAAGGCCAATTAACCTACAAACCCGCACGTCTTCAGAATGTGGGAGGAAACCAGAGCACCCGGAGAAAACCCACACTGTTACATGGAGAACACGTAAACTCTGTCCAGACAGCACCCGTAGTCAGGATCGCATTGGGGTCACTGCCACGGCTAGCAGCAACTCTACTGCTGTGCCACTTGTTAAAAAAACCCTTACTAATGGACGATAATTATATTGATGTCCAGGCTAGATTAAAAAGTTAGCTATGAGGCGGTGGCATCTATCCACTAGTTTCCTGGATGGTTAATCTTTCCATCAGTCCCACACAGTCTGCTTTTCATTATCAAATCATTAATTGGTATATCCCATTCCTTTTGGTAATTTCTCCTCCAAAAACCATCTATTCAATCCCCTCATTTACAATCCTCATGTGCCACCACCTGCACCAGGGACTGCAAAGATGCTACTACCTCCCACCCCAACCCTTCACATGGCTTTCTCCTCCCCCGCAGTTGTCATCTTAAACAACTCCCCCTCTTGCCTCCACATTCACCATCAATAAGAAGCTGGAGATTGCATGCGCTGTTATCACTGAAATTAAGGCCACTGGGTCTCCTGCCTCATTTGTTTACCACTCATAGAGTCATCCAGTCATACAGTGTGGAAACAAATCCTTCGGCCCAATTTGCCCACGTCGACCAACATGTCCCATCTACACTAATCCCAACTGCCTGCATTTGGCCCATATTCCTCTAAACCTATGCGATCCACATACCAGTCTAAATGCTTCTTAAACATTGTGATCGTACTCATGTCTCTGCTCTTTCCTGTACAACTGGATCCTTGACTTCCTCGTCAGCAGACCTCAATCAGTTTGAATTGCGACACACTTCCTTCTCACTGACCATCAGCACTGGGGCACCTCAAGGCTACGTGCTCTAATCTCTCTATACCATGACTGTGTAGCCAAACACAACTCCAAACCATCTTTACATTTGCTGATAATATTACGGTTGTTAGAAGAATAATGAGTAATGATAAGCTCAGAGTAGAGGAGGGAGATTTGTAACCTGGTTGCATGGTGCCAGAACAACAATCTTGCTCTCAACATTAGCAAGAGCAAAGAACTGATTGTTGACTTCAGGAAGGGAAATCTGTCTACATTGGCAGGATGGCAGTCGAGAGAGTCAACAGTTTCTAGTTTCAGGGCGTGCACACCTTTGATGATCTATTCTGGGCCTAGCACATTGATGCATTCACAAAAAAGATCATTAATACCTCTACTTCTGAGTGGTTTGAGGAGATTCGGCATGTTGTTGAATCCTCTGTCTAGCTTCTACAGATGTGTGGTCGAGAGCGTACTGACCTGTTGCATCAAGGCATAGTTTGGTAACTTGGAAGTCCAAGAACGAAGGAGGCTGCAGAAAGTGATGGACATTGCCCAGTTCCTCAGCCATTAATCTCCCCACCTTTAAAGGGATCTGCAGGAAGCATTGCCTCAAGAAGGCAGCTAATACCATTGAAGTCCCTCACTACCCTGGCCACATTCTCATCTTACATCTGTCCTAGAAAGAACATCCAGGTGCTTGTGAAACGCGACCTTGAGGTTCATGAAACAACTTCTTCCAATCAACCATCAGGATCTTGAACAGCACTGTATAACCATAAACTGCAATTAACTTTGTACAATGGATGCACTATGCACTTCAGTTTGCACCTTTATGGTCTGGTTACCTTGTATAACCGATAGTTTATTGTATTATTATTTATTGTATATTTATTTGTTGTGTTTGTTGCATTAATTTGTTTGATGTGTTTGAGCTGTAAAAGCTGCAGCAAGAAACAATTTCATTGTTCCCTTCCTGGTGAATATGACAATTAAACAGTCTTGACTCTTGACTTGAATGTTCTTCTTGCCCATTGGGCTTATTTTCCTTGAATAAACTTGCATATTTATTGATTTGTCTCCAATCTCACCTCATGCTCCTTCTGATCTTACAATCTGCAAAGTTCCCATTACTTGTAATAATACTTATCCCTCCCTTAAAATCAGCCTCTTTCCACAAAAAAAAACAACCCATTACCCTGCATCTTTCCAACCCATGGATAATCTCAAGCTTTTCTCCCTTTCCAAAATCCGGAATATTCTGTTACCGCTGAAATGTATGCCTAACTTTCCTGCAACTCTTCGTCTCACAACATGTAATCAAGTTTTTGCTTCTGTTTGCACCAAATCAGCTCTTATCAAATTACTAATTGCATCGTTTGCAGATTTGACACAGGTAATCTATCTCTCTCTCCATTCTTCTGGATGTCTGAAGTCTTTAACGTGACTGAACACATTCTTGTTCAGCATCTTGTCCAGCTGTGTAAAATATTGCTCACCTGGTTCCATTCTTACCTCTCCGGTTCCATTCTTAATTCTCTGATTATAGGCAGAGGATTGCCTGTGTGGTCTTCACCTCATTGCTGGCCCACTCCTACTTTGCACCTGTGCACTCCCTCTTGACCAACATCATTAGCAAGCACATGGTCAGTATCTTTGACTTCTTTACTTTCTCAAAATTATCAGACTGCCTGAAAAACTCTCCAATACAGGATAATCGGACATTGCCTCCAACTAAGTATAGGAAGGACTTTGCACTTCATCACAAATCTTGTCCCCAGGTCACCAAATCAATCTGGCAACCATCTGAAACCTGACCAGACAGTTTGAAACCTTGGGATCACATTCGTCTACAAGATGAAACTACAAGGGACTATGAGACCAGTTGGTGAGACCACAGTTGGGTGCAGTCCTGTACACCAAGCCAAAGGAAGGATGTTATGAAGTTGGGAAGGGTTCCCCAAAAGAGATTCACCAGGATGTTACCTGGACTTGCTAGCTTGAGTTCTAGGGAAAGGTTGGATAAGCTGGGGCTTTTATGTTTGGAGCATTGGAGGCTGAGGGGTGACTTAGAGCTCAATCTAACCCTAAGAGCTCGATCTAACTCTCTTTTGAATGCATCCAGTGAATCGGCTTCCACTGCCTTCTGAGGCAGAGAATTCCACAAATTCACAACTCTCTGTGTGAAAAAGTTTTTTCCTCATCTCAGTTCTAAATGGCCTACCCTTATACTTAAACTGTGGCCCCTGGTTCTGGACTCCCCCAACATCGGGAACATGCTTCCTGCATCTAGCGTGTCCAATCCCTTAATAATTTTAAATGTTTCTATAAGATCCCCTCTCATCCTTCTAAATTCCAGTGAATACAAGCCCAGTCGCTCCATTCTTTCATCATATGACATTCCCGACATCCCGGGAATTAACCTAGTGAACCTACGCTGCACTCCCTGAATAGCAGGAAAATCCTTCCTCAAATTAGGAGACCAAAACTGCACACAATACTCCAGGTGTGGTCTCACCAGGGGCCTGTACAACTGCAGAAGGGCCTCTTTGCTTCTATACTCAAATTCTCATGTTACAAAGACCCACTTGCCATTAGCTTTCTTCACTGCCAGTTGTATCTGCATTCTTAGTTGAAGTGACTGATGTACAAGGACACCCAAGTCTCATTGTACTTTCCCTTTTCCTAACATGATACCATTCAGTTAATTCAAGATTCAAGATTCAAGATTCAAGATTCAAGATTCAAGATAGCTTTATTTGTCATCCAATATTGGACGAAATTCAGTCACCCACAGTCCAACAATAAAAGCATTAAATAAGCATTAAAATTACACAACCCCAAAAAAAACCCAAAACACAGTCCAACAATAAAAGCATTAAATAGGCATTCAAATTACACAACCCCCAAAACCCCCAAAAACACAGTCCAACAATAAAAGCATTAAATAGGCATTCAAATTACCCAACCCCAAAAACACACAAAAAAAGAAACATCCATCAAAGAAACATCCATCACAGTGAGTCTCCTCCTCCAGTCCTCTCTCTCCTCACTGTGATGGAAGGCCACAATGTCTTTCCCTTCTCCTGCTGTCCTCGCCCGCAGTCAGGTTGTTGTGGTTGCAGGCCGCGCCGGACGGTCCACAGCGGGCCGAGCCCAAGGCGCGTTGTAGGCCGCTCCCGCAGCCTCCGAAGACGGCCGGCTCCGCCGATGATAAGTCCGATCCGGGGCGGGCGAACACGCTGCTGCTGCCGCTGTTGCTGCACGTCGGGACGGTCGTAGCTCCCGACATTGAAGGCCCCGCCCAGCAGAGAAATATCCCGCGGCCTATCTTAGGCCGCGCCGGACGGTGAAATGTCTGCGCCCCAAGCCCCGCGATCCGGGGCGGGCGAACCCGCTGCCGCTGCCGGAGCTCCCGATGTCGGCATCCACGCGGCCCGAGCCTAAGGCGAGTCGCAGCCGCTCCCGCAGCCTCCGAAGACGGCCGGCTCCGGTGATGGTAAGTCCGATCCGCGGGCTCTGCGAACCAGAGCCCTGGAGGCCGCCAGCTCCAGGAGTTGGGCCGATGGTAGGCCGCAGCAGGAACGGAGACACGGCCCAGAAAACAAAGGTCGGGTCTCCGTTCGGAAGGGACATCTATTTACAATGTTACAGTTCCCCCCCTCCCCCCCCCCCCACATACACACATAGTACACAAACACAAAAACACCACATCACAACTACAATTAAGACAAAAAAAACAACAAAAACACAAAGACAAATGGACCGCAGGTGAGCCGCAGCTGCTAGGGCAGCGCCGCCATAATCTGCCTTCCCGTTCTTGCCACCAAAGTGGATAACCTCACATCTATCCACATCAGGCAATAGACAATAGACAATAGGTGCAGGAGTAGGCCATTCGGCCCTTTGAGCTAGCACCACCATTCAATGTGATCATGGCTGATCATTCACAATCAGTACCTCATTCCTGCCTTCTCCCCATACCCCCTGACTCTGCTATCTAGCTCTCTCTTGAAAGCATCCAGAGAATTGGCCTCCACTGGCTTCTGAGGCAGAGAATTCCACAGATTTACAACTCTCTGACTGAAAACGTTTTTCCTCATCTCCGTTCTAAATGGCCTACCCCTTATTCGTAAACTGTGGCCCCTGGTTCTGGACTCCCCCAACATTGGGAACATGTTTCCTGCCTCTAACATGTCCAACCCCTTAAAAATCCTATATGTTTCAATAAGATCCCCTCTCATCATTCTAAATTTCAGTGTATACAAGCCTAGTCGCTCGTTTTTCAACATACGACAGTCCCGCCATTCTGGGAATTAACCTAGTGAACCTACGTTGCACGCCCTCATTAGCAAGAATATCCTTCCTCAAATTTGGAGACCAAAACTGCAAACAGTACTCCAGGTGCAGTCTCACTAGGGCCCTGTACAACTGCAGAAGGACCTCTTTGCTCCTATACTCAACTCCTCTTGTTATGAAGGCCAACATTCCATTGGCTTTCTTCACTGCCTGCTGTACCTGCATTTATCCACATTATACTGCATCTGCCATGCATCTGCCCACTCACCCAACCTGTCCATCACCCTGCATCATCATAGCATCCTCTTCACAGTTCACACTGCCACCCAGCTATGTGTCATCTGCAAATGTGCTAATATTAATTTTAATTCCTTCATCAAAATCATTAATATATATTTCGAATAGTTGTGGTCCCAGCACCGAGCCTTGTGGCACCCCACTAGTCACTGCCTGCCATTCTGAAAGGGACCCATTAATCCCTACTCTTTGTTTCCTGTCTGCCAAACAATTTTCTATCCATGTCAATACCCTACCACCAATACCATGTGCTCTAATTTTGCCCACTAATCTCCTGTGTGGGACCTTATCAAAGGCTCTCTGAAAGTCTAGGTACACAACATCCACTGGCTCTCCCTTGTCCATTTTACATGTTACATCCTCAAAAAATTCCAGAAGATTTGTCAAGCATGATTTCCTCTTGTTAAATCCATGCTGACTCGTAACGATCCTGTTACTGCTATCCAAATGCTCCGCTATTACATCTTTTATAATTGACTCCAGCATCTTCCCCACCACCGATATTGCTATTTTAGAATTATTTTTTTGATATGGATAAAGTTGAACTATAAAAGGATTCAGGGGGAGACTTCCAAAGTGTGCAGGATTATATATACTCATTTGTTAGCACATAACAAAGGCTTTTCACTGTACCTCGGTACATGTGACAATAAACTAAACTGATACTGATTTAGGCAGTTGCCTTTCACGTGACCTCTGAAAGAAAGATCTTGGACCGGGAACATGAACTTGTATGTTTATGGTCAGATTATACCTGGTCTGCTTAGTTTTATGTGCATGAAGGAACTGCAGATGCTGGTTTATACCAAAGATAGAAACAAAATGCTGGAGTAACTCAATAGGTCAGGCAGCATCTCTGGAGAGAAGGAATAGGTTACATTTTGGGTCGGAACCTTTCTTCAGACTCAAACCTAAATTAGGATTTAGTTAATGAAACTATTCTTCTGCCATAATTTATCATACTATTAAGCTAGTGTTTAGTTTAGTTTATCAAGGTACAGTGAAAAGCTGTTGTTTCATGTTAACCAGTGAGTGGAAAGACTATACATGATTACAATCGAGCCATCCATGGTGTACAGATACAGGATGAAGGGAAAAACGTTTAGTGCAAAATAAAGTCCAGTAAAGACGGATTAAATATATTCCGAGGATCTCCTGTGAGGTAGGTAGTAGCTCAGGACCGCTCTGTAGTTGTTGATGGTATGGTTCAGTTGTCTGATAACATCAAGGAAGAAACTGTCCCTGAATCTGGAGGTGGGCGCATTCACACTTCTGTACCTCTTGCCTGATGGGAGAGGGGAGAAGAGGGAGTGCCTGGGGTGAGACTCCAGTTTTTCCTGCTTTTGTTCCAGTACTCCATTATTTTATTATTATAATGTTGAGGCTGGAATGTTTTCTCAAGTAGTTTATAAATATTTCACTGGATGTCCATCAGATGTTTCAGCCTAGTGTTCACCCTGCATATGTTTAACAGGTTTTGCTGCCATTTGCCGCTCTACGTTGTGAGCTTCACATCGATTGTTGAGTTTATTGACCACTCCTATAAACAGCCAAGCACAACATCGTCACACGTTTTAAAACTTCCTGCCCGTCAGTATTACATTATGATGTATTTACATGAAAAGATTTTAAAAAATGTTTTGGATGAAAGTTTAATTCCTGTTGATGTGGATGTAAAAAAGAACAAGTCCGATTTAATGGATTATACATACACTTCTGGCTTGTTCACACTAGATGGGGCCATTGCAATAGGAAAATAACACAGAGAAAGGAGACTGAAGGGGCCACTTTATTGAACAGAATTAGATCCAAATGCTCTGAATTGATGGGGGAATTTCTTTACAGCCTCTCCGGATTGACTAGTGAAGGATTGTCATGTTGTGAGTACATGCTGTGTTTCCTCCAATCTTCCACCACCTGGAATTACCACTTAAACCCTGGGGTTTCCCCCACCACCCCACATCCCGTAGTGAATCATTGCGAAGTAAAGTGCAGTAAGGTCCCTAATTTTGTCTGCAATTGACAATTGCTTGTAAAACCGCAAGGACGCACAGTTTGAAATGTATAATGACTGAGAATATGGGGAAGTCAGCAGCTTGTTAATTGTTAGACAAATATTTTTTTCAGTTCAAAACAATTAGGAGTAATTTAAACTGTACATAGCTGGGGATGGGAGGGGAATTTTAGTTCAATATCATTATTTTAAGCCTATGTCGTACTCATGGGAACCCTAACCAGACATGGGTACCCTAACCAGACCTTCCTTTCAGCTGGTTCTGCTGTTCCCTGCCTTTGCCTGGCCCACTGAGGCAGATTTCCCCAGGACGTTTCCCCATGCTCTGATCCTGAACTAACACTTTTCTCGTTTCTCAACTATAGCTCAACTATAGTTCATAGCTCAACTCGGCTAGCTAATCTCCAGCTTCTGTGATCCTATTCCCATCAAACTGCTGATCACCTAATCATCCTTTGTGTCCGATTTGGCTGATATTGGAACCCTTTGCTCAACAGCTATCCCCATTCCCTTCAAAGATGATTTCCTCAATGCTATTTCAACTATCCTACTCTTGTTTGCAATGCCGTCGAAGATCCTAACCACAATTTTTATTTTTTTCCAAAGTACAGAATGGTTGTTTCTTCCCCAAATCATTTTTTCTTAGATCATAAGTTATAGGTGCAGAATTAGGCCACTCGGCCCATCAAGTCTACTCCACCATTCAATCATGGCTGATCTAACTTTCCCTCAAACCAATTCTCTTGCCTTCTCCCCATAACCCCTGGCACCTGTACTAATCAAGAATCTGTCAACCTCCGCCTTTAAAATATCCATTGACATGGCCTCCACAGGCGCCTGTGACAATGAATTCCACAGATTCGCCACCCTCTGATGAAAGAAATTCCTCCTTATTTCCTATCTAAAGGTACGTTCTTTTATTCTGAGGCTATGGCCTCTTGTCCTAGAACTAATGTGAACAAGTGGTTGATGGTTGGTATAGACTCGATGGACTAAAGGGCTTGTTTCCTTGCTGTATCTTCCAATCAATCAATCAATCAATCTATGATTTCTTCAAATCGAGATCTTGTGTCTGCCACAACGCTGAGTATGTTCTTATTAAAGTTACAAATGATCCTAGAGTCTTAAAGTCAAACAGAACAGAAACAACCTTCTATTCAAGCACCTCACTACACTAATCCCATTTACCAGCATTTAGCTGGTAGCCTTCCATTTTTTGGAAATTCAGGGTGCTCTTCTAAATATTTAAATGTGCAAGTTTCTCACTCAATGAGAATGAGAAAACTTTCCGATCTCCCTGGAACATTCCATCCCAGAGTACATTCTGCTGTATCTTCTCTGGTAAGATATGATTGCACCTCCTGTATTGCAATCACACTCCTTCCTATAATGTGGTGACCAGAACTGCATAGAGCAGTGCAGCCACAGCCAAACTCAAGTTTTATAAAATTGCAACATAACCTTTTTGCCTTATATTCTATATCCCAGCGATTAAAGACACATATCCAGTTTGTCTTCATCACCTTATTTCCCTGTGCTGGCTCCTTCAGGAATCATTGTACACCAAGGTCCCCCTCTCCTGCAATACGTCTTGAGACCACATGTACGTCCTCTCTTACTATATGATGGCTAAATTCCATTTGCCATGGCTCTGCCTTTCTCACCAGCTTTGTCTAGTTTAGTTTAGAGATACAGAATGGAAACAGGCCCTTTGGCCCACTGAATCTGCACTGACCAACGGCCACCAGTACACTAGTTCTATGTTATACCAGTTTTGCATCCTGCACACTAGGCACAATTTACAGAAGGCAATTAACCTACAAACCTTCACGTCTTTGGAATGTGTGAAGAAACACTACCTGGTCACCAATGTACAAACTCCGCATAAACAGTGCCCATAGTCAGAATCGAACCCGGGTCTCTAGCGTTGTAAGGCAGCAAATCTACCACTACGCTACTGTGCCACCCATCAATATTGATCAATATTGTTCTGCAAACAAAGACTCCCCTCCTTACTGTCAACAAAGCCACCGATTTCTATGTCATCTGAAAAGTTACCAGAGTCATAATTATACAGCACAGAAACAGGCCCTTCAAGACACAATGTCCATGCCAGCCCTCAAGAACAACTTGCCTAAGATCCTTTGAGCTCTAATCTTTTTGGACCAGACTCCTGTGAAACATATAAGATATTTAGGGGATTGGACACATTAGAGGCAGGAAACATGTTCCCAATGTTGGGGGAGTCCAGAACAAGGGGCCACAGTTTAAGAATAAGGGGTAGGCCATTTAGAACGGAGATAAGGAAGAACTTTTTCAGTCAGAGAGTGGTGAAGGTGTGGAATTCTCTGCCTCAGAAGGCAGTGGAGGCCAGTTCGTTGGATGCTTTCAAGAGAGAGCTGGATAGAGCTCTTAAGGATAGCGGAGTGAGGGGGTATGGGGAGAAGGCAGGAACGGGGTACTGATTGAGAGTGATCAGCCATGATCGCATTGAATGGCGGTGCTGGCTCGAAGGGCTGAATGGCCTACTCCTGCACCTATTGTCTATTGTCGATTGTCTATTGACATTATCAAAGCCCTTAATAACGTATATGCACATCACACATCACATTGTCCTCATCTATACACTTTGTTATCGATTAAAAAATTGATATCAACTTGGTCAGAGAGAATCTTCCCCGAATAGAGCCATGCATACTACCTTTGGTTACTTACTGCCTTTCCTAGTCTAGGTTATTCCTATCCCTTAGTACTTTGTGCAATAATTTGCCTACCACTGACATGTGGCCTGAAATTACCTGGTTTATCCCTGCTGCCGCTCTTGAATTAAATCCTAACATCGTTATGCACCTCTCCAGTGGCCAGCAAAGGTTTTTTAAAAATCTGTGTCAGAGCTCCTGAAATCTCTCTTCTGCATCCTCGCCATTGCCTCCAACAACAGCACAACAGCCTGGGATACATTTCGTCAGATCCTGTGCGCTTGGTTTAGTTTAGTTTAATTTAGTTTAATTTATTTTAGTTTATTGTCACATGTACTGAGGTACAGTGAAAAGCTTTTTGGTGCGTGCTATCCAGTCAGTGGAGAGACTATTCATGCTTACAATCGAGCCGTCCACAGTGTACAGATACAGGATAAAGAGAATAACATTTAGTGCGAGTAAAAGCCCAGTAAAGTCTGATTAATGAAGGTCGAGGTATTATCCAGCTTTACACCTGCTTCCAAGATCTAATCTCTTTTTAATGATCACATGTTCTGGAATTTTACCATATATTTCCTAGAATTCTTCGACTAATATGTTCTTCTCTTTAGTGAATACAAATAGATTTTCATTGAAGATTATCCTTCTGATGGTAGCCATTGTGTTTGCTCTAGAGGGTGGCAAACTTTGATCCTACCGATGTGCTCTGGCTCCATACAAAGATTGCTACTTTTACCCTATTCTTTCTCTACTTACTCTCTTCCCCTTTAAAAACTTGCAAAATACTTTGGGATCTCATTTAATCTTGTCCGCTAGTGATATTTCATGCTCACTCTTGGCCCTCTGATATGTTTTTTTGTACTCCCCCCCCCACCCCATTTTCTATATCTTGACTGGCCTGCCCCCATTTTCCACTCTCTATACCTATCATATGCTTCCTTTTTAAATCCTCTTCATGTATCATGACATCCTTTGCTCATCTTACCTCACCTCCACCATTCTTCAGTCACAACGTGCCATATCATTATAGATCCAACACAGTGGACATTGCACCATTAATATGCAATGGGTGTCATCTTGCAGGCTCCATGCAATTCAAACAGGGTGAATGTTCTGTGAATGGGCACTATTCTTCAGACCCAACACAATTAGTGCCATGCTGTAAACATCGCAATGGATGCCATCTTGTAGATCCATCAGAATGGGTGCTTTCCTTCTGTAGGTTCTACACAATTGGTCATCACCCTTTAGGCTCTACATAATGGGGCCACCCTGCTGACCCAACAAAATCAACACCAACCTATAGGTCTAGGACAGTAGCTATTATCCTGTGATAATAGGATAATAAGATCCTATTATCCTACTCAATAAGATAAAATGCCCTATCGTCGTGGCTATCCCTCGAGGTCGAGGATGATGGTCTATGTTCCGATGTCAGAGCGAAGATGCCTGTGCGTGTGTTTGTTTAACGCTTACTTGATGTTGCACTCCAAGAAGGACATGGTCCTTCACAAATCAATCAACTAATTCCAATGGCAAGGGAACCAAGACGATCGGAGCTGATAGATTTGTTGCAGCCTTCATCCGTCTTCACAGCCGTTGAGTTCAAGATAACTTTGTCCGCCTGGTCCGCCATTGAGGTCTTGTACGTTGGATCGTTCTTAGTCTGGACCCTCATCCTCGACCTTACCGCCATGGGTGGCCCTTACGGAAGCTAGTGCTTCCGATGGCATCGTTCTCAGAATCATTGGGGCATGCAAACCTCTTCACCACAACAAGGTAACGATCCGAAGAGGAAATGCTCTATGGATCCTACGCAGTGGGAGCATTTCTATGGACTCTTCGGAATGGGTTCCATCCCGTTGACCCAAAAGCAATGGGCATCATTTTGGAGGCTCCGGGCAATGACTGCGAACACAATGGGTACCATCCTTAAGGCTCAACACAACTTCATATCACATCATTACAGATGTCATCCTCCCAATTCCATGTTGCCACAGTTTGCAAGTGGCATTTAATTCTTCACGTTACTTACAATACACATGTTAATCTATCTTTTCAATGTGAGCATGTTAATAACCTCCCTACACATGTTGATGCATAGCAATAAAACTGTGTAAATTGAAATGCGCTTGTGAAGCAGACACCATTGTTTGAGCAACAACATTGTTATCTGGTAGTGAGTGAGATATCTGTCAGTGCTGCTTTTATTATCAGTTGGTCAGGCCATGTGTGGAATGCATTCAAGAGCACATGTAGCAGAAAACATGCTGGACCAGACATCTCTGAAGAGGCAGAATTACCACAGTCTCTCAGGCCTGTGTGGTTGACTGCAGCATTTTGAACCTTTGAAAGAAGAGACTGGCATTTATATCACACCTTTAACAAGCTCGAGGCTTCCCAAAACACATTACATCTAAAGATATACCGTGTGTGTTTGTGTGTGTATGTGTGAGAGAGTGTGTGCGTGAGTGTGAGTGCGTGAGTGTGAATGTGTGTGTGGTGTGAGTGTGCGTGGTGTGAGAGTGTGTGTATGTGTGAGTGTGTGTGTGAGTGTGTGTGTGGTGTGTGTGTGTGTGAGGAGTGTGTGTGTATATGTGAGAGAGAGTGTGTGTATGTGTGTGTGAGTGTGTGTGTGAGAGTGTGTATGTGTGAGAGAGTGTGTATGAGTGTGAGTGTGGCGTGTGTGTGTGTGAGTGTGTATGTGTGAGAGAGTGTGAGTGTGTGTGTGCTGTTGTTAATGCAATGGACGATGCAATGTTAATGCCACTGCAACATAACTGTATTAATAACTGTATAATCTGTTTTGTATTAGTGATACCATCTCTCTCAAGGATAACATTCATTACATCTCGATTTATCCTTCAAATATTGCTCTGAATGTTCCTAAACAAGCACATGAATTTGATAACTTGTTTGCTTGTCATCAGTTGCGACAATTGGTATCGATATTGGTCTATTATTGGTATGGGTTTATTGTCATTGCGATATAGTGAAAACCTCTGTGTGTTATCCAGGCATTGGTGTGGAGTCACGTATAGTCTAGACCAGGCTGTGGCAGTTTTTGGCTTTATTCCTTCAAGAACTCCAGTGAACCAGTTGGATTTTTTACAGCAATCCGACACGTTAATCATCACTTCTACGAAAAAACATTAATTTTATTTCCAGAATTTTTAATTCCAAAAAGAATTTCTCAAACTGTAATTTGATCTTGCATTCCCTTGACTATGGGTCCAAATCTCTGGACTTCGAATCCCGTAACATAACCATTACACCTGTTTACCCCGATCTGTATTCTTTATGATCCAATTTTACTAATTACCTTTAAGATTGGCTGAAGGAATTAAAGTCATGGGTGAAGAGCCAAATAGATGTTATTTTCCTGTATTGAGAACAGTCACCCTCTTCCTTTCCTTGGGTCTCAGATCAATGCATGAAATTAATTTACCCTGTGGGGCGCCTTGCTTACTGCAAAGGCTAGCAGGAATTTAGGCATACTTTGCATGGTTTTTCAGTGCCATAACATGCATGAGCTGTGTGCGCCCCAGATCTCTCAGCACTATAAATAACATTGCCAATCCAGTTTAGGAGATTGTAGACAGTACAGGAAATACTTCAGAAATATTATTATTAATTTTAGTACAGTCATACAACTGGGAGAAAATAAACAGAACTAATCTTACAAGAACGTTGTTTTGGATGGAGTATCGAATGCTGCAGATACATTGTAATGTCTTCTTATTTTCCTACATATTCTCTGAAACGGACTTATCCCTAACCATCTCAATCATAACATTGACTGCTGTGAGAAAAGTCAGTGTCACCAAAATAGATTAGTTGCCTCAGATTGTCTATGGTGGCTTTCAACCAACACCAACAAAGCCTGTCCGTTTACTTCATTCCTTAATAAGACCCGTAAATCCAGATCTTTAATGATGAATCTCTTTAATGTTGAGATAAATGAAGTACGACTCGTATTCATGCCTGATCTGAAACGCTGTCCCATCCATTCCCTCCATGGATACTGCCTGACCTGCTGAGTTCCTTCAGAAGTTTGTTATTTTGTTACACAAAATTCCAGTATCCGCTGTTTCTTGTGCCTCCATGACTTCTACTCTCTTTCCATATTCTCGCAAATTGACTTTGTCCACGGGGAAACTAACGCATTTCTGAGGACAGAAACGTTCATTTTAGATGTGAAGTCTCAAAAGTACTTCATTTAACTTCCAGATAACCTCCACACTTTTTGCCAACTTCTGCACGAGTAACTAGTTTAGATTTCTGAAAAGATGCAATACATGTGTACAAGACAAGTGTAAAAGGACAATGAAAAAAGCATGTGAAGACGTTATTCTGTGAATGCAGCCTCACTAAGAACAAAGGGAAAGATTGAACTTTGAGAACAGTGTTTCAGATTGTACAGTTTATAGACTCTTCTCCTGACATGGACATTAATTTGACATTAGTATTCAGAAGTAAGAAGAGCATAACATACTAAGAAGTCATCCCTAAAAGGAAGTGGTGTTGTTGCATCTTTAAAGGTACCTATAGTGTATCCTACCTTTGGAGAGATACAGCACAGAAACAGGCCATTCGGCGCACCCACTTCATGGCGACCGTTGATCACCCGTTCACATTAGTTCTATGTTATCCCAGCTTCTCATCCACTCCCTACACATTAGGGGCGATTTACAGCAGCCAACGGCTTTTGGATGTGGGTGGAAACCAGAGCACCCAAGGGAAACCTACATGGTCACAGGGATAATGTGCAAACACCTCACAGAGAGCATCTGAGGTCAGGATCGAACCAAGGTCTCTGACCCTCTGAGGCAGCAGCTCTACCAGCTGTGCCACTGTACCACACACTCTACCTGTAGGCTTTAAACATGGACAATAGAGTGTGAGGCCTGGAGTAACAGCAATGCTGCAAATTCCACTGCTGTATTTCTCTCGCCATTTCATTGGCACACAGCTACACTCCATCATGCTCCTGATCTCTTCTAATTACCCAGCGTTACTTACATTTCCCACCCTTCCATGGTTTTTCCTGGCACGCCCAAACTTGGATGTAACTTGCTCCAAGCTTCCGTGCTTTTTCTTCCCTGTTTTCCCTCCTCCGTCACTCTCCCTCTGCCCCACTAATTGTTTCTCTCTGCTCTCATCTTTTTCCATGGCTTCCCAATAGGAGCATCACAATGGTTTAATTCTTTCAGGAGCAAGATGTTACTACAACTTGACAGCCATCATGTCAACCATTTTCTCCTGTTGAAGGTGTAGATACTTCTCCGGTATTCTCTATCCCAGATGGATGTAAAAGCGAAGATAGACACAAAAAGCTGGAGTAACTCAGGGGAACAGGCAGCATCTCTGGAGAAAAGGAATGAGTGACGTTTCGGGTTGAGACCCTTCTTCAGAAGGCGAGATCACCGGGGGGGGGGGGGGGTTATTTAAAGAGGAAGTAGATCCATTTTGAAAGATCAGGAAATTGAGGGCTCTGGAGGGACTGGCAGAGGCAAGGAGATGTAGCCTGGGGCAGATCAGCCGTGATCATATACATTGAATGGTGAGCGGGCTTCAGGGATCAACTAGCTTATTCTTGCTCCTATTTCTTTATGCTATTGCTATAGTAAGGCTGTACCACTCTGTGCTATGTGACAATTGCAACATTATTTTGTACGGAACCTGGCAGAAGCAGCTTTGACACTATTAGGATTTGCTTTTATTTAACTTATGCAATGATAATGGTGCAATGATAATGTTGCTGCATTGCAGCGGTAGAAACCCAGATTCAATGCCGACTATGGGTGCTGTCTGTATGGAGTTTGTACATTCTCCCTGCGCACTCGTGGGTTTTCTCAGGGTGCTCCGGTTTCCCCCCACGTTCCAAAGACATGCAGGTCTATTGGTTAATTAGCTTCCATAAAAAAGTCTGAAGAAGGGTCTCGACCCGAAACGTCACCCATTCCTTCTCTCCCGAGATGCTGCCTGACCTGCTGAGTTACTCCAGCATTTTGTGAATAAAAACCTTCGATTTGTACCAGCATCTGCAGTTATCTTCTTATACTATAAAAAATTGTCCCTACTGTGGGGGATGGAACTAGTGTAAGGTGATCGTTGGTCATCGCGGACTCAGTGGGCCAAAGGGCCTATTTCCAAGCTGCACCTCTAAAGTAAACTGAACCAAACTAAAGTATGTGTAAGCTCATATTAGCTTGAATTACAGATCCATCAATGCTTTTATTCCCTTGTGCCAAAGAGATGTCCCAGTTGTGAATGTGGTCAACACTCTGAGGTGGAGTATTCCAAAGATTTTCTCAGAATCCTCTCAGAATTAGGAGTTTTCACATTTAATTGCTAGATGCCTGATCTGAAGATTCTGACCACTATTTAAATGACGTACCACATTCCCGTCTCCCACTGCCAGCCATACTAATCAGGAAATCATACATCTGCTGTCTGGCATGACATAAACGAAGAGTAGAGGCAGTGAAATATTTACCCTTACTTAGTCGATATATGTTAACTAAGAACATAGGACAGTATAGCACGGCAACAAGCCCTACAGCTCACAATGTCCATGCCGAACATGAAACAAAGTTACACCAAGGCACGGTGGCGCTGCAGTAGAGTTGTTGCCTTACAGCGCCGGAGACCCGGGTTCGATTCTGACTACGGGTGCTTGTCTGTACGGAGTTTGTACGTTCTCCCCGTGACCTGCGTGGGGTTTTTCTTCGGTTTCCTCCCACACTCCAAAGACAAAGATGTTTGTAGGTTAATTGGCTTGGTGTAAATGTAAAATTGTCCCGAGTGTGTGTAGGGTAGTATCGGGGATCGCTGGTCCGTGCGGACTCAGTGGGCTGAAGGGCCTGTTTCTGCGTTGTATCTCTAAACTAAATTAAACTAAAAATAATCTCTTGTGCCTACATGTGACCCATTTCCCTCCATTTTTGTGCATATCCATGTACCTATTTAAAAGCCTGTTAAATTCACTATCGTAAGTATCTGCCTTCACCACCACGCCTGGCAATGTTTTTCAAGTCCCCACCATTCTCGGTGTAAAAAAACAGGTTCTGCACATCTCTTTTAAACTTTTCCTCTCTCACCATAAAGATATGCCCTCTAGTCTTTGACATTTCCATCATTAATGTGCTTAGTCTTGCATTTTGGACGTATAGAAATGTGTGACCCGAAGTTTGGGGTTGCTTCTCAGTTTTGCCTGTAGATTGACGAATTAGGTCCTCTTCAAATGTGCCTCCATCTCAGAGAAACTGGCTGTGTTTTACAAGACATACAGCATGCTACACATATTAGGCATACTTTCCACAAGGAATGATGAAGCCAGCTGAAACACATTTTGAAAGTGTTAAAGGTCTCCTCATTCACAGACTAAGGAAAATTTTGCACCTCATCATTTTTTTTATTGAACTGCAATATGGAATGAGAATTAAACCCAGATTTCCCCACCAATACTGCCCCTCCACTTCAGCACCTGCACATTCTTCCATTGTTATGTCCAGGGGGTAGGAAAGGTGTTTGCTGTTGAATGTTCAGGATACCTAAATACAATGATCCACTTTTTTGGTAATACTTTTTTTTATTTACACTCAGTAGCAACGACTTCCATTTTGACCAGGAAGAAGAATAAACCTAGTAATTACAGATGGTTTAATACCAGTGGTGGGAAGCACTGTCAAAGCAGAACACCTGGAGAGAGTTTGTGTAGGAAAGAACTGCAGATGCTGTTTTAAATCAAAGGAAGACACGAAATGCTGGAGTAACTCAGCGGCACAGGCAGCATCTCTGGAGAGAAGGAATGGGTGACGTTTCGGGTCGAGCCCCTTCTTGAGACTGATGTCAGGGGAGTGGGCAGGACAGAGATAGAATGTAGTCGGAGACTAAGATTGGTGGGAGAACTGGGAAGGGGAGGGGATGGAGAGAGAGGGAAAGTAAGGGCTTTTTGAAGTTAGAGAAGTCAATGTTCATACCGCTAGGATGTAAGTCACCCAAGCGAAATATGAGGTGCTGCTCCTCCAATTTGCGCTGGGCCTTACTTTGACAATGGAGGAGGCCCAGGACAGAAAGGTCAGATTGTGAATGCGAGGGGGAATTAAAGTGCTGAGCAACCGGGAGATCAGGTAAGTTAAGGCGGACTGAGCGGAGGTGTTCAACGAAACGATCGCTGAGCCTGCGCTTGGTCTCCGCCGATGTACAGAAGTTGACAGCTGGAACAGCGGATACAGTACATAAGGTAGGAGGAGGCGCAAGTGAACCTTTGCCTCACCTGTTGGGGTCCTTGGATGGAGTCAAGGGGGGAGGTAAAGGGACAGGTGTTGCATCTCTTGTGGTTGCAGGGAAAAGTACCTGGGAGGCAGTGGTTTGGGTGGGAAGGGACGAGTTGACCAGGGAGTTGCGAAGGGAATGGTCTCTGCGGAAAGCAGAAAGGGGTAGAGATGGGAAGATGTGGCCGGTAGTGGGATCCCGTTGGAGGTGGCGAAAGTGTTGGAGGATTATATGTTGTATGTGATGGGATGGAAGGTGAGGACAAGGGGGGCTCTGTGCTTGTTGCGAACGGGACAGCTCTGCTCGGCGGAGGTTTGTATTATTAGACAGAAATAGGCTGGTTCTGCGGTCAAGGAGATTTCTGATTTTATTACTTCTGGCTCTCTGCCCTCTAAAGCCTCCAATCTTATCGTTTCCCAGCTCCGCACAGCCCGATTTTATCTTCTCCCCAAAATCCACAAAGAGAACTTTCCTGGCAGGCCCATTGTTTCTGCTTGTTCATGTCCCATCAAATTAATTTCCACATAACTCAACTCCATCCTACCCCCCCCCTGGTCCAATCCCTCCCTACCTATGTCCAAGATACCTCACACGCTCATCGTCTCTTAAACGACTTCCGTTTTCCAGGCCCCCACTCCCTCATCTTTACCATGGATGTCCAGTCACACTACACCTCCATCCCCCTCTGGAAAGCCCTCCATTTCTTCCTCGATCGCAGAACCAGCGAATTTCCATCTTCCAATACTCTCCTCCGCCTAGCAGAGCTGGTCCTTAGCTTCAACAACTTGTCCTTCGACTCCTCCAACTTCCTCCAAATGCAAGGCATAGCTATGGGCACTTGCATGGGCCCCAGCTATACCTGCCCCTTTGTAGGGTATGTCGAACAAACACTGTTCCAGGCGTACACTGGCCCTATCCTCGAACTCTACCTCCGCTACATTGACGACTGTATCGGTGCTGCCTCCTGCACCCATGTAGAACTCACTGACTTCATCAACTTCACCACTAATTTCCATCCTGCACTCAAATTCACTTGGACCATCTCCGACATCTCCCTACCATTTCTGGATCTCACCGTCTCCATCACAGGAGACAGACTATTGACTGACATCTACTACAAACCTACTGACTCCCATAGCTATCTAGACTACACTTCTTCCCACCCTGCTTCCTGTAAAAACTCTATCCCCTACTCCCAATTCCTCGGTCTATGCCACACCTGCGCCCACAGCTCTGCTCTTGCTCCCCTTCCCCCCCATTCGCAACAAGGACAGAGTCCTTGTCCTCACCTTCCACCCCATCAGCCATCGCATACAGCATATAATCTTCCAACACTTTTTGCCACCTCCAACGGGATCCTACTACCGGCCACATCTTCCTATCTCCACCCCTTTCTGCTTTCCGCAGAGACCATTCCCTCCGCAAGTCCCTGGTCAACTCGTCCCTTCCCACCCTAACCACCCCCTCCCCAGGTACTTTCTCCTGCAACCACAAGAGATGCAACACCTGTCCCTTTACCTCCCCCCTCGACTCCATCCAAGGACCCCGACAGTCTTTTCAGGTGAGGCAGAGGTTAAATTGTACCTCCTCCAACCTCATCTACTGTATCCGTTGTTCTAGGTGTCAGCTTCTGCAGATCGGCGAGACCAAGCGCAGGCTCGGCGATCGTTTCACTGAACACCTCTGCTCAGTCCACCTTAATCTACCTGATCTCCCGGTTGCTCAGCACTTTAAATCCCCCTCCCATTCCCAATCTGACCTTTCTGTCCTGGGCCTCCTCCATTGTCAGAGTGAGGCCCAGCGTAAATTGGAGGAACAGCACCTCATATCTCGCTTGGGTAGCTTAACCCCAGCGGTATGAACATTGACTTCTCTAACTTCAAATAGCCCATGTTTTCCCTCTCTCTCCATCCCCTCCCCCTTCCCAGTTCTCCCACCAGTCGTACTCATATCATATCATATCATATCATATATATACAGCCGGAAACAGGCCTTTTCGGCCCACTAAGTCCGTGCCGCCCAGCGATCCTCGTACATTACCATTATCCTACACCCACTAGGGACAATTTTTACATTTACCCAGCCAATTAACCTACATACCTGTACGTCTTTGGAGTGTGGGAGGAAACCGAAGATCTCGGAGAAAACCCACGCAGGTCACGGGGAGAACGGACAAACTCCTTACAGTGCAGCACCCGTAGTCAGGATCGAACCTGAGTCTCCGGCGCTGCATTCGCTGTAAAGCAGCAACTCTACCGCTGCGCTACCGTGCCGCCCTGTTTCCAACTACATTCTATCCCTGTCCCATCCATTCCCCTGACATCAGTCTGAAGAAGGGTGTTGACCCGAAACATCACCCATTCCTTCTCTTCAGAGTTGCTGCCTGTGCCGCTGAGTTACTCCAGCATTTTGTGTCTACCTGGAGAGAGTTAACAGGCATTTGGACAAACATGAACCAAAATGAAAAGTATGCGCTGATTCTCAAAGGGCAGATCACTAGTTTTTTTTTTATGAAAGAGTGACAGAAAGAGGGGAAGTGTAGTTCCAATTTTGTTTGTGGATTTTCAAAAACAGTTTGATGAAGAACCATGTCGCTTTTTTTTGTAATTGAATTGAAGCACTTAAGGGCCTATTTCCACTTTAGGCGATTTTAAGGCGACTGCCGGTGACTGTTAAAGTCGTAGCAGATCGCTAAACTTTTCTTTTACCCGACGACAACGAGTCAGGTCGAGATTACAGCGTCTTCAGAAACATCGCAAAATTCCCACACTGCTTCTCCGGCGTCCTAAGTTTAGCTGAAATCACTGACAAGTCGGTAAGTACTTGAGAGTTTTGAACTATAACATCTTGTATGGGTTAATTAAAAACCAAGCTTCACTGTAACAAGGCATAAACTGGATTTACTTCCAATTTACTAACAGCTGTATTAAAAAAAAAAAGTGGTTAAGTGGATTTTTGTAAAAAGTGTGTGGGCATTCTTTGAAAATGTACGGGAGATGCATATCTGGTTTCTCGGTTGCATATCTGGGTTGGGAGCCCACTTTAAATGTAATGGCTAATGGCCATAAACATCGCGAAATTCCCACGCTTACCTGACCGTCAAACTGTCGCCTCCAATCCACCTGTCAAATGTCCTGACGGTGAATAAATTGGTTAAACACAAGCATTTTATGCTATTTTGAAATGACTTTACTTATTTTAATATTATGTGCTTCTAAATGCTTCTAAGAGAACCTAGCAAACCTGGGGACAGCATGCAACAGCGCCCGCAATAAGCAACGATACCTGGCGACAAGCCAGCTGTCGCTGAGAAATTTCACTCCAGATGATTTCTCAGCGACGCACTGAGATCCACTACGATTCTTAGAAGACTCCTCACGATCATGCCCGCGACACCCGGCGAACTGTCGGCGACAGCCTAGTCGCCTGCAGTCGCCTTAAAATCGCCTAAAGTGGGACAGGCCCTTTAGAATAATAGGATCAGGTACAGTTGGGCAACAAAATATCAGGAAAGAAAACAATATTTATGTTGTCTGGGTGTTTATGAGACTGGAAAGAGGTCTGCAGGGAAGTTATTCAAAGATTGGTTTGAAACCCATTACCAGTTTTTGACAAATTAATGACTCGGATTTCAGGCTACAAAGCACGACTTTGTGCAATTGCACAAACCTTTGAATCGTAATAAGCGAGGGGGTGGATAGTAGGTGGGTTCAATTTGGCACAAACAAGGTGAGATATTGCGGCATGAAGAACGAAGGGAGACAACTCAAGCTTGATGGTACATTTTTATAAGCGGTGCAAGAACAGAAAGAGCCAGGAAGCGTCTGAGCATAAATCTTTGACAGGTAACATAGCAGTTAATAAAGCTCATGAGATTTATTTATTGAAGCAAGGAATAAAAAAGCACAAGGATATTGAGCTAAGCTTTTATAAAATACTGGTGCAGCCCCAAATGGAGTTTAGTGTTTTATTATGGGCACATTTAAAGGCTTTGGAGAGAGTAAGAGGGAGATTTACTAGAATGGCTTTGAGGTGAAGTTACTGTTTCGTGAGAAGCTGATGTTGGCCTTTTTCAAGCTGAGAAGACATTGGAAGGCCTTGGAGATTTGATGTTTAAATCAAGGAGGATTTTAATAATTGGCAAGTGGGTCAATAATCAGAGGACACCATTTAAGCTGATTGGCAAAAGAATGAAGAATGATCTGCAGAAAACGTTGTCACACGATGATTTGTTATTCATCTGCTGGATTGGCTGGGGCAAGAAAGATTGTTGATCTTTTGAGTAAGTGGGCAGATAGCTGGAAAGAGGAAAGATTGCAGAGCACATTTGAAGAAATTGAATTAACTGCAAAGGATCCATCATAGACTCAAGATGACAAATTAAATTTCGCTGTGTAGGTCTATTTTGTGGTTCTGCACCTCTTAACACATTTTCTGTGGCTGCCCTGATTAAGTAAATTACAAAAGCAAAAGTGCTTATGAAGCTTATGCTTATCAATGTGTTGTTTTTTGTAGATTTAGAAAAAAAATTAAATGCTCCTTTTGATCTTTGAATTGTTGATGTTGTTTGAATAGATGGCAACAATGTTATTACAGTCAGGCTGCCATCCCTCATCCAAAACCTTTAGAAAGGGAACAACATGAATATCTTGACTGAGTGATCATGTAAAGTGACTGCATGTGAAGTGACAGGCCTTTTTAAATATCTAATAACATCATACAAGAGTCAAGAGTGCTTTACTGTCATATATTCCGAAATGGAACAATGAAATTCTTACTTGTAGCAGCGCGACAGATATATAAACATAAGGTAGACACAAAAAGCTGGAGTAACTCAGCGGGACAGGCAGCATCTCTGGAGGGAAGGAATGGGTGACATTTTGGGTCGAGACCCTTCTTCAGAGTGTATAAACTTAGTACTCTGTAAACATCATAATAGACATGTTCTATTTTAATATATAAGTTTAATATATTGAAAAACCATAATAAAGTGCAGAGACAAAAACATTCCTCCAACTCTACGTAGATCAGAACTTAGTTGGAGGCTGTTGTGTTTAAGAGCCTGATGGTTGTTGGGAAATCCTGCTTCTGATCTTGGACGTTACAGTTTTCAGGCTCCTATACCTTCTTACTGATGGCAGGAGTGAAATGAGAGCTTGGCCAGGGTGATGTGGGTCTCTGATGATCCCGACTGCTTTTTTTGAGGGAACAACACCTGTAGATCCCTTCAATGGTGGGGAGGCCATTACCCGTGAGGGACTGGGCAGATTTCACCACTTCTTGCAATCTTCTTTGTTCCTAGACGTTCGAGTTGCACAACCAGGTCATGTTGCAACCAGTCAATATGCTCTCTATTGCACCCCGGTAGAAGTTCAACTGTAACTGGCCCTTCATCTCACATGCTCATGCTGACTATCCAGCATTCATATGTACTAATCCCATTTACTAGCACTTGATCCATAGCCTTCTATGCCTTGAAGATTTTAATGCGCATTCAGATACTTAAATATCGTGTGAACATCTGTTTCCATCACATTCTCAGGCAAAGAGTCTAGATTGCAACCACATCAGTGAAAATAAATCCTCGTGTCCCCTCTAAACATTTCACCCCTCACCTTAAAACTACGACCACTGGTTTTAAATGTCTTTGTTTTCGGAAAATGTTTCTCACTCGCCACTGTTCTTTGGTCCTGCTAATTGATGCCAGCAATCTGTTTGTTTCCTTCACCACACTATCTACCTCTTCTGTCACCTTTAGAGATCTGTGAACCTGTTCATCATTTCTACCTTCGGGCCCTACCATTCATGAAGGATGTCCTTCCTCATTAGACCTCCCAAAATGGTGTCACACTTGTGGAGGTTAAAATCCATTTGCCATTGCTTTGCCCTATTTACCAGATGATCAATATAGTTCTGTTACCTAAAACTACCATCCTCACAATCAACCACACACCAATTCTCATGTCATCTGCAATTTTTCAATGTGTCTCTCAGTTTTTATCTTCATTGAATAGAAACTGAAGACTTAAACCATTATGTTGAAAAGAATTATAGAAAAAAGCTATTAGGCGGGACTATTTTTGGTAATCTGCAAGGCTGCCATGACAGACAAGGAAATGTAGACACAAGGAACTGCAGATGCTGGAATCTTGCGTAGAACACAAATTGCTGGAGAACTCAATGGTCGGCAGCATCTGTGGAGAACATGTCTCCAGAGATATTACCTGACCTGCTGAGTTACTCCAGCACTTTGTGTTCTATAACAGACAAGCAGCCTTTAGAGATATGGTTTGTCTGATTTATCTGTTACCAGGATGATAAGAGTTTGGGGTCAATGACAAATCAGAGCTACGAACTACAGAATATAAAACCAGAAATTTGCACCATTTACCAAGTCTTTGGTTTTCCACTGAACTTTACTGCAAACATCATCTCCACCACAAATGAACCACATTCCCTAAGATTCTTTCTAACATGTCTGTGGTACCATTTTCTTTTTGGGTCTGCAGTGACATGACACTATTTCTTGCTGTGTTGTATACATTTGGCTTATTAAATGGTAAAAATTCACAGATGGTGATAATTTTGAAGGCACTCTCTGTGTGGTCTAAATAACAGAAACATTGCTTCAGTTTATTTCTCTCTCATTCTTTCTTGCTCCTTGCTCTGCAGAGATTTGAATTCTGGCATAAGCCTTGTTGAATTTTATTTGCATTACTCTAGTATGAGGAATTCCTACTCAATATGGAATCTGATTTGGGTGAATGTTCTGTCAAAATAAAGTTTACCAATTATAAGTTCACTCTCTTTATCTTTGATTTGAACTATGGAAAATTGGGCATCCAGTGAATAAGGTCTCTGGAGCCATGTTTTTGGACACATCCACCATTTGCAAAACTACACAGTGCCAGGGTATCCTTTGTAAATCGGAGCTTGCATGCACTGCATTGATGCAAAATAATAAACATCTGCTTCCAACCCTATAGTTCAGAATTATTAAAGGGAAAATTCACACCATTGGTTCCACTGTTAGAATAAATCTGTTCAGATTTGGGACCAACTTCATGAAATCTAAATTGCTTGTTATAAATAAAATAAGATTATTCTGTTAGCAATTGTGGTTATTGAGGTGGCTTTACTGGGAAACTGCAATCTGCCTTAATTCACTTTCCACAAACAAAAATGCCTTACTGTTAACACCATCACCATTGCCAATAACAGTCAGGCTGTTTGCCATTAAACATGAATATATAGCACCCTTTGAGACTGCATGCTGTATGGTAAGCATACACAATAGCCCTCGAGTGCCTGCCATAAGGCAGAGATATACAATAATTCATGAAACTCTCAGATATAAGGCAAGAATATCTTTCCACTCATGAGGCTTCTGTTGCTTCAGAAACATGTAGTAACTCTCAAGACCCTTTGCTACAAGGTAAGGATATAATGTGAACTCAATGAGCTGCAGATGCTGGTTTACAAAAAGAAAGACACAGTGGTTGGAGTAACTCAGCTGGTCAGGCAGCATTTCTGGAAGAACATGGATTGTCTGAAGACACCAAGAACCCCAGATGCTAGTTTTATAAACATAATCTGAATCCGACCCAAAATCCATGTTCTCAAGTGATGCTGCCAGACCTGCTAAGTTACTCCGGTACTTTGTGCCTTTTTAAAGATATAATATAATAGTTGAGGCAGAGATAGAGATTAATTCTTGAATTGCCAGCAGGGATACATACAGCCTCATGAGTACCTATTGCATGGTAAGCATCTATAGTAGCTTTTGAAATTGCCTATCTTGAGGCATAGATTTACAATGTCTATTAGAGAACATAGAACAGTACAGCACAGGTACGGGTCCTTCGTCAATAATGTTTGTGGCTAGCATGATGCCAGGTTAAACTGATCACATCAGTTGGTGAAGGATTTTTTAATGAAGTGTTTTGATAAAATAAATAAAGAGAAACTGTTTTCAAAGACAGGGGAGTCACCAAACCAGAAGACCCAGATTTAAGGTTATTGAACAAAGAACCAGACGTGACATGAGGATACTTTTCTTTTCATGCAATGAGTAGATTTGATCTGGAATGCTATGTCCAGAAGGATACTGGAAGCAGATTCTGTCACCGCAACTTTCGCGTACCTTGGTGTGTGTTGTGACTGTTGGCAGACCTTCCGGGGATGAATAAAGTTCTATTGTATCGTATCATATCCGCCTTATCCACATCCCTCTATTCCCCACACTTCCTGAACTAATGTGCCTGAGCTGAAACCTCTTAAAAGCCACTGTCGTGTCTGCCGCCGCCAGCACCCCTGGAAATAATAATAAGGCAAAGATATGCAGGAACTTTCCTGTACGTTTGCTATATGTCAGGGAGTTGCAATAACATCAGACATATTTACTACAAGGCAAAACTATAATATTCTTGAGTATATTCTTTATTTTTTGTTAGCAATGATATTCTTTACAATTTTTCATAAACAATGTTAATGCTGGATTCAATGCTAATATAAACAGGAACCAAATGGCAGAAATGGAAAAGGAAGAAATGGTGAGGGATTTTTTAATGATTTTGATAAAGTAAATAAAGAGAACCTGTTTTCACAGACAGGAGAGCCATTAACCAGAAAACCCAGATTTAAGGTTATTGGACAAAGAACCAGAGGTGACATGAGGATACTGTTCTTTTTGTGCAGTGAGAAGATTTGATCTTGAATTGTTTTGTCCAGAAGGATACTGGAAGCAGATTCAATAATAACTTTCAGGCGGGACTGGATAACTTATTGAAATAAAGAAAATGCTGAGCCAGGTGGAAAGCTGAGAGGAGGGACAAATTAGATAACCTTTTCAATGGAGCTGTCACGGGAACAATAGAACTAAATTGCCTCCTCCAGAATGTATCATTCTATGATTCCATGCAACAAAGTTTTGAACAAAAACAATATAAAAAAAGAAGCAATCAGAGACAATAAAAGAAACGCCCTGCGAGTTTGTGAACTCTGTAGGGAGATGATAGATTAGTCTTTCTAGAGTTTTAGGTGTCCTTTGCCTTTACTGTTAGTGACTATCCTTTTGTGCTTTTTTTTTAATGTACTATTTCACTTTACTCTGATTACATGTCTGGAACATAAAGCTTACATTGAGGTAAGGTCATTTAAACCCATCAAGACTATTCTTCCATGCCCCATACTTAACTAGTTCAGTTGTAACAACCTTTATATTGTATTCTTAATCACATGTGAATCAGACAAATGAAGGCTATGATAGTTGGTGGGTAGTTTTCCACCTTAGCTTTACCATGGAATTTCCTTGGCTCTACTATCTGAACCCTTTGTGGATATGTCTTATTCACAGACCATATAATCCTGTCCCATAATGGATGTTGCAATAACTAGCCTGTTACATTTATTTCCAAGTTTCTCGATTTGTGTCCCAAATTGCCTCAGGCACTGGAATATTACTAACATTGCAGATTTAAGGTGAAGAGCAAGCAGGATTCTCACAGGAATAACAAAAGGAGAAGTTAGGAGAAATTATTTTGCACAGAGAATTAGTTAGAATAGTACTCTTAAATCATAGTGCACCTAAAAGATATGCTGTTGTACAATTGCCGAAGGGCCTAGGTGTATTATGTATTCTTTGGAGCGTAGAAGGTTGAGGGGGGACTTGATAGAGGTTTTTTAAATTTTGAGAGGGACGGACAGAGATGACGTGGGTAGGCTTTTCCCTTTGAGAGTGGGGAAGATTCCAACAAGGGGACATAGCTTCAGAATTGAGGGACAAAAGTTTAGGGGTAACATGAGGGGTAACTTCTTTACTCAGAGGGTGGTGGCTGTATGGAATGGGCTTCCGGTGGAAGTGGTGGAGGCTGGCTCGATTTTATTATTTAAGAGTAAATTGGATAGGTATATGGATAAGAGGGGATTAGAGGGTTATGGTCTGAGTGCAGGTAGATGAGACTAGGTCAGGGAGAGTGGTCGGCGTGGACTGGTAGGGCCGAATGGGCCTGTTTCCGTGCTGTAGTTGTTATATGGTTATTATATGTTTACAGTTCTGGTCCCTTTACCTAAAAAAAGCTACAAAATGACTGTTGTGAAGATTTACCACAATATTTCCTGGGTTGGCAGGTCTGCCCTATTAAGAAAGAGAGGCCTTTATTCTTCCATTTATTCTTCCAGAAGAATGAGAGGTGATTTTATTGAAACACACATAATCCTTTAAAAGTAGACACAGAAGACATTGGGGACTATAATGAATACTTTGTAACTTTGTCAGCGCCTTCCTTATACGTGGTGACCCTTTGCATTCCATGTATATGGTGTGCAAAACAAAGAGTTTCACTGTGACATGCCACATGTAATTAAAAGGATCAATCAATCCATCAGAGAGGTTGTGTGTAGGAAGGAACTGCAGATGCTGGTCATACACCGAAGATAGTCACAACATGCTGGAGTAATTCAGCAGGACAGGCAGCATCTCTGGAGAGAAAGAATGGGTGACTTTTCGGGTTGAGACTGAAGAAGGTCCTCGACCCGAAAGGTCTCCCATTCCTTCTCTCCAGAGATGCAATCAGGGAGGTTGTTTCTCCTGACAAGAGATTCTAAAACTTACAGTCATAGTCTCCAAATAATGAACAGGACATTTAGGACTGAAATGAGGAATATTACCTTCAGTTAAAGGGTAGTGGATTTTTATTGAGAATGAAGATGAGGCATGGCATTGTTGAATGGCAGAGCAGAGATGAATGTCCACTACCATCCACTTCTTATGTTTTGTAGAACGAACGTGTAGATTGACAATTGCCATTTTGCCTTGCTAGTCGTTGAACCACATCTACATTCATGCACAATCAGGGCCAGATAAGCTGGAGGTGGCTGGCTTGAGATTGATGCCATGTGCCGTTGGTATTTGGGGGTTGATTAGCAGAGGGAGACACCAGGAATTGGTTGTATTTGGGGAGCCCAGCAGTTGGAGGGGCGAAGGGTCAGGCACTTGAGGAGTTGGTGAGTTGTGGATCAGAGTCAGAGCTGAATGGAGAATCAGGAAAGTGAGATCATTGTGGAATGGTCACGTAGAGAAAAGCTAATTAAAAAAGGCTTTCCTCACATGACGTCCCACCTCAAAGTAATGTCATTAAAACCTGGCAATTCTGGGGATGCCCAGAGACTTATAAAGGTTTATAATATTATGAGGACCATAGATAGTCAGAATCTTTCTTCCCAGGGCAGAATTCTAGATCTAGAGGGAGTGAGTTTAGAGTGAGAGGGGAGAAATTTAAAGGAGATCTGGGGGGGAATTTTTTTCAAACAAAGAATCTTGAATATCTGGAATGAGCTGCCAGAGGACACAGTAGAGGCAGATAAAATTACAACCTTTGAAAGGTATTTGGATGTGTGCCGGGATAGAAAAGGGTTAGATGAATATGGTCCTACTTTTGGCAAATGGGGTTAGCACGAACAGGCATCATGATCATCTTGACAAGCGGTGACGAAGGGCCCATTTCTGTGCACAATGCTTCTGCAATGCTCCAATTCCAGGCGGCCCTCAGTATACAGAAAGCACAAACTGCTGGAGGATCTCAGTGGGTCAGGCAGCATCTGTGCTTTAACATTGCAGGGTGGGACCCTTCTTCAGATTCTCTGAATAATATGCACTAATTTCCCCGGCAATGTTGCAAGGGGAATGACAGTATTTAGTGCATGTTGAAGACAAAAATTACACCCTGATAAGTCAGAAGCAGCTCCTGGTCAAATATCCAGGATCTGGAAATGACATCCCTTGCCAGATAGAAAGGGATTTCTGGTGGGAAGCTGAAGACACCTGAATATTTGAAAGGAGAAACTTAAAATGATGTGCAGTAATAGTGACAAGTCAAAAAATATGAGAGTTAAAACTGGGCCATGGACCATGAGTGACCTCCTGGTGCGCACATATTGACTATGCTCCTGGTGAAGTAATGTGATTTGCTTCCTCGCAACGGGTTTATACTGTAATTAGGTGGTCAATGATCAAGATTTAACATCTTATTCTGAAGATTGTGAACCTTCAAAGAAGATTTGCTGCCTGTTAGGAATAGATCATACATATTTAAAAATATATATTTTCCTTATGATATAGAAGGAAACCATTGGCCCATCGAGTCTATGACATCTCTCAGAAAGCAAACTCTTCCACACGTTCTTCCCTATAACATATTCTCTAATATGTTCCCATTAATACCTTATTCGTTCTCCTAAGATAAACACAAAAAGCTGGAGTAACTCAGCAGGACAGGCGGCACGAATGGAGAGAGAGGAAATGCCAGGGTTACTTGATGTTAAGTAAATCAATATTCATACCACTGGGCTGTAAGCTGCCCAAGCGAAATATGAGGTGCTGTTCCTCCAATTTAAGTTTAGCCTCACTAGGACAATGGAGGAGACCTAGGACAGAATGGTCAGTGTGAGAATGGGAAGGAGATTTAAAGTGTTTAGTAACGGGGAGATCAGGTAGTTCCAGGCAAACAGAGCGAAGGTGTTCAGCAAAACGATCATCTAGTCTACGTTTTGTCTCGCCAATGTATAAGAGTCCACATCTTGAACAACGGATACAGTAGGTGAGGTTGGAGGAGGTGCAAGTGAACATCTGCCTAACCTGAAAGTGGTATGAATATTAATTTCTCTCCATCCCTCCCCCACCCAAGTCGCACCAGCTTCTCGTTTTCACCCAACATACACCTAACAATGGCTTGTTTCCGTTATCATTGTTACTTTTTTGCATATCTTTCATACATTGTTCTTTCTCTCTGCATCATTGTCTATATCGCTCATTTCCCTTTTCCCTGACTAGTCTGAAGAAGGGTCTTGACACGAAATGTCACCCATTCCTTCTCTCCAGAGATGCTGCCTGTCCCGCTGAGTTACTCCAGCATTTTGTGTCTACCTTCGATTTTAAACAGCATCTGCAGTTCTTTCCTACACATCCTTCCTACACACTATTGGTTCTCCAGTTTCCCTAGCATAATAAAGGGTCATTTGCAGCAGCCAATTAATATACCAACCAGAATGCTTTTTTCTTTTGGGAGGATGCTAGAGCACTGGGATAAGCGGTAGGGGGATGATGCACAGTTGCAGGGAGAATGTACAATTCCACAAAGGTAGCACCAAAGGTGTGTTTGAATCCTGGTCATTGGTACAGAGATACATGCTGTGGCGCTACTGTGCCATCTTTTCAATACCTGTTGGTTAACTCTCAAATGTAGACACAAGGAACTGCAGATGCTGGTTTACAATAAAAGACACAACATGCTGGAGTAACTCATCAGGTCAGGCAGCATCTCCGCAAAACATGGAGAGGTAAAGTTTCGGGTCAGGATGGGACCCTTCTTCAGACCGATTGTAGTGGGGGAGAAAGCTGGAAGAGAGACACATGTGAGGGGGAGAGGGTTGAGTTTAGTTTAGTTTATTGTCACATGTACTGAGGTACAGTGAAAAGCTTTTTGTTGCGTGCTATCCAGTCAGCAGAAAGACATTACATGATTACAATCAAGCCATATACAGTGTACATGATAAGGGAATAACGTTTAGTGCAAGGTAAAGCCAGTAAAGTACCATCAAAGATAGTCCGAGGGTCACCAATGAGGTAGATCGTAGTTCAGGACTGCTCTCTGGTTGTGGAAGGATGGTTCAGTTGCCTGATAACAGCTGGGAAGAAGCTATCCCTGAATCTGATTGGAAGATGGGTGGATGAAGGCCAGAGAGGAAAAGACAAAGAAATGTGAGCTAAGGAGTTAGGATAGAAGTGGCGTGAAAATGTGAAGCCAGAGGAAAGAATATAGGTGGAAGGGGACATATTGTACAAATAATATTCACCTTTTCGCCAAGTTTAAACATTTAAAAATAATTCCCAACAGATTGTTCTAACTGCATGCAAGATTGAGATTTGTGGGCTAATTTCAACTTCCTGCCCATAAGGAGAGCAGGTGTGCAATTAGTACAGCAGGAAAGTGTGTAAGTGGGAGAGAAGGTGTACAGTTGGTGAGGCAGCAATGTGGAATTTGAAAACATGGTTTACAACTGATGCAGAAAGTATGTGCAAATGGCTTTGAAGGTGTACAGTGGTGCAGAGAAGAAGCCTAAATTAGAGCAAAGGAATGCAATGATCAAAGAGAAGTGTGTAAATAGGAAAGCAAGTGTGCAGGTGGTGCAGGAGAGAATACATGCTGCTTTCTTCTATTAAAAGTGAGTTGAAATGCTTGCTTTGTGTTTGGTGTCTCCATGTGCTCTGTAAGCTTCTTGATTTAATCCATTTATGTTTTACCATTCCCTGATGCATTCTTCAGTCTCAGTTCCCAGTGCACATGGGAGCAACAGAAGCTGTGTGGGTGCCGGAGCAGTGTTTTTCTGAACTATTTTTTTAACACTGATTCCCTTTAAATTTCTTTCCCACATTTCTGCTGTTTTTATTAGAATTAACTGGGCAGTGGAACAGTACAGTCTCAGTGAATTTATTTTTGATGTGCCATCAGGTATGTTAAAAGCAAACGGTTAATACCATTTATACGCAACTCTGAATTTTCAACATTCCTTACATAAAGTGTCACTGATTTTTCAATTGACCAAGAATTTTTAACTACATGCTTGCAGTTTTTTTTAAAGTTCTGCACTGCATCGATTAACATGGTTCTACTTAATTTCCAGTACCCAAGGCAATCAAACTGAGAAATTAGCATGTGCAACATGTAATGTTTTGTAATGTTTTGATGTTAATCAAAGGAATTCCTCACCCTGATTGATGAAAGAAACCACCCTCTGTGGGGAATTTTCACTCCAGGTGATGCGACTCCCAAAATGGCAGGAAATTCACATTTTAAATCATTCTTATGAGAAAAAAACACAATATAAACAACCAAATATGAATTTATTTTGCTTGAAAAATAAAAAAAATAATAAGAGTATAGTGAAAGTGACAATTGAAAGAGCAAAATTAATTATTTAACATTGCTTCTTTGAAATTAGAGTCATTGAGTTACAAAGTCATATAGCATGGAAACAGGCCCTCCGGCCCAACTTGTCCATGCCAACCAAGATGCCCCATCTACGCTAGTCCCACCTGCCTATGTTTGACCCATATCCCAGGACCGAAACCTTTCCTATTCATGTACCCGTCGAAGTGACTTTTTCGTTTCTGTAAGAAAGGAGGGAGAGAGAAAATGGGAAATTATAGATCAGTTAGTCTGACATCAGTGGTGGGGAAGATGCTGGAGTCAATTATAAAAGACAAAATTGCGGAGCATTTGGATAGCAGTAACAGGATCATTCCGAGTCAGCATGGATTTACGAAGGGGAAATCATGCTTGACTAATCTTCTGGAATTTTTTGAGGATGTAACTAGGAAAATTGACAGGGGATGTGGTGTACCTCGACTTTCAGAAAGCCTTCGACAAGGTCCCACATAGGAGATTAGTGGGCAAAATTAGAGCACATGGTATTGGGGGTAGGGTACTGACATGGATAGAAAATTGGTTGGCAGACAGAAAGCAAAGAGTGGGGATAAATGGGTCCCTTTCAGAATGGCAGGCAGTGACTAGTGGGGTACCGCAAGGCTCGGTGCTGGGACCACAGCTATTCACAATATACATTAATGACTTGGATGAAGGGATTAAAAGTACCATTAGAAAATTTGCAGATGATACAAAGCTGGGTGGTAGTGTGAGCTGTGAGGAAGATGCTCACAGGGTGACTTGGACAGGTTGTGTGAGTGGGCGGATGCATGGCAGATGCAGTTTAATATGGATAAGTGTGAGGTTATCCACTTTGGTGGTAAGAATAAGAAGGCAGATTATTATCTGAATGGTGTCAAGTTCGGAAAAGGGGACGTACAACGAGATCTGGATGTCCTAGTGCATCAGTCACTGAAAGGAAGCATGCAGGTACAGCAGGCAGTGAAGAAAGCCAATGGAATGTTGGCCTTCATAACAAGAGGAGTTGAGTATAGGAGCAAAGAGGTCCTTCTGCAGTTGTATAGGCCCTAGTGAGACCGCACCTGGAGTACTGTGTGCAGTTTTGGTCTCCAAATTTGAGGAAGGATATTCTTGCTATTGAGGGCGTGCAGCGTAGGTTTGCTAGGTTAATTCCCGGAATGGCGGGACTGTTATATGTTGAAAGACTGGAGCGGCTAGGCTTGTATACACTGGAATTTAGAAGGATGAGAGGGGATCTTATCGAAACATATGATTATTAAGGAGTTGGACACGTTAGAGGCAGGAAACATGTTCCCAATGTTGGGGGAGTCCAGAACCAGGGGCCGCAGTTTAAGAATAAGGGGTAGGCCATTTAGAACGGAGATGAGGAAAAGCTTTTTCAGTCAGAGAGTTGTATGTCTGTGGAATTCACTGCCTCAGAAGGCATTCAAGAGAGAGCTAGATAGAGCTCTTATGGATAGCGGAGTCTGGGGGTATGGGGAGAAGGCAGGAACGGGGTACTGATTGAGAATGATCAACCATGATCACATTGAATGGTGGTGCTGGCTCGAAGGGCCGAATGGCCTACTCCTGCACCTATTGTCTATTGTCTATAACATAACATAACATAACATAACAACACTTTATTGTCACTCGGCACAACACCGAGCGAAATTTCAGCAGTCACACAAAATACAGCAAAAAGAAAAGAACACAGGACACCCGACCCCAACACAAACATCCATCACAGTGACTCCAAACACCCCCTCACTGTGATGGAGGCAACAAAACTTCCCCTCTCTTCCCCCCGCACCCACGGACAGGCAGCTCGACCCCTACCGAGGCAAACGACACGCACAGCCCCCGCAAGGGGATGGAAGGCCCCCCGGCCGAGCCGCCCCGGGCACCGAAACGTCCCGCGGCCACACCGGGCGATGTTAAGTCCAACGGCCGAGCCGCACCGGGCACTGAAACGTCCCGCGGCCGAACAGCGCTGACGATGTTAAGTCCAGCGGCCAAGCCGCACCGGGCACTGAAACGTCCCGCGGCCACACCGGGCGATGTTAAGTCCAGCGGCCAAGCCGCACCGGGCATTGAAACGTCCCGCGGCCGAGCCGCACCGGGCACTGAAACGTCCCGCGGCCACACCGGGCACTGAAACGTCCCGCGGCCACACCGGGCGATGTTAAGTCCAGCGGCCGAGCCGCACCGGGCACTGAAACGTCCCGCGGCCGAGCCGCACCAGGCACTGAAACGTCCCGCGGCCGCACCGGGCGATGTTAAGTCCAGCGGCCGAGCCGCACCGGGCACTGAAACGTCCCGCGGCCGAGCTGCGCCGGCAATGTTAAGGCCCGCAGCCGAGCCGCACCGGGCACTGAAACGTCCCGCAGCCGAGCTGCGCCGGCAATGTTAAGGCCCGCAGCCGAGCCGCACCGGGCACTGAAACGTCCCGCAGCCGAGCTGCGCCGGCAATGTTAAGGCCCGCAGCCGAGCCGCGCCCCGGGGAAGAGACCTAATAAAATAAAGGTTTCCCCCCGCCCCACCCCCCCCACCCCACCCCACACCCCCACCACACACCCCCACCACACATACACAGCCAAAAACAGAAACAAAAACCATCCCAACACCGACACAAACAAAAAAAAAGAAAAAAAGACAACAGACTGCCAGAGAGCCGCAGCCGTTAGGCGCAGCCAACTCCTCCCAAGTTAGGGATTATTGTAACGGCCATAGCAATTGTTTCATTTAAATACTGAGGATCACTATTAACTGATTATAGCTATGTAACTGATAATCAGGTACTTTACAATTCTTTTTAGTTTGCAAGATAATTGATTTAGAAAGGATGAAAATCCATATTATGTCACATAAAATAGACATATTTACCTTCAATTCCTTATTAGCATCAATCCCAGTTAATGAAAATCATGGCACAGCCATCTTGTACCAGCTAGGTTCCTCCTATGATTATTTCTGCTCCCTGGGACTGTTTTATGGCAAACAGCAGGGGACTTCAAAGCAACCAGAGAGCGGCTTCACTTTGGGAATCAATGCATAATACACAGTCAGCGAGTTCTCTCAGTACCAGATGTTTCAGATGTTTCACTGCAGCCACTTGTTAGCGAGTATTCTCCTGGGGACTAGCATAGATGGGCAACTTGGTCGGCATGGACAAGTTGGGCCGAAGGGCCTATTACCATACTGTGTGACTTTTTGACTCTATGACTCTAATTTCAATCAGTTAAAGAATTAGCTTTGCTCTTTCAATTGTCACTTCGTCTATACTCATTATTCTTGGGGGGGGGGGGGTGGGGGGGGTTCAAACAAAAACAAATTCCTATTGGGATGTTTATAATTTGTTTTTCCCATAAGAATTAGTTTTAATTTGTATTTCTTATGCTTACTGATTTTACCATTTGGCGCTGAAAAGTATCATTTATTTTGTGTACTATTGGAGGAATAGCCAGAATGAATCAGTAACTCTGATCATTTCCCAGATCTTTATAGTTATGCTGCTACCTCCATTAAATGAGCAGGCACTGTGCAAACATGTGTGACGTACCACTAATTGTTGACATCGCTACAGAATCTTCTCCATTGACTTTTCTCCATTCTCCATTCACTTTTCAAAGCAAGTATTTTATGTAACACAGTGGCAAATAAAATTCCTGCAAAGACAAATAACCTGCATATTTATTTGGAGAATGGAGATGGTTCTTTCCCAGTGCTTATTGCAGCATGTTATTTGAGCTTGTCACAAAATCTCTGATATTTTCGTTATGTGTGGAGTCTTTAATTACCATTGCTTGGATTTTACAAATACCACTGCTTGCTCTTTGTTCTGTCTCAGATTGCAAGGAATTTCTATTATTTGGATTATCTGGTATAAAGAGGGTGGAATGCAATGAGCAGATGTTATTTTAGACATGTTTTGCGTTATCACAAACACAGAATGTTCAAGTCAAACAAACAATGGACAGTTAGCTGGAAGATTTATAATAACAGGAAAGCAGAGAGTGGTTGCAGCTAGCTGGATTTAGTTTTGTCTCACTTGCTGTTATGGATTGGTAATAACTGAACAATACTGCCCCATAGAGGCATAGTCAGTGCCAATAATCTTGAAGTTTTGGGAGTCTGGCATTTGAAGTAACATCAAATGACCATGCTGCCAGTTAGTATTAACATCGAAATGTAGAGAAAGACATGCACAAACACATGTCATGTGTTGAATTAAGTGTGGGGAATTGTGGGCGCAGCAGTGCTGAATGTGTGTGCTGATTGTAAAATATTTAGTTAGAAATTGATCAGAAGAATCAAATACACCAAAAGACCAAAGAACCAAATCCTGATTTGCAAGAAAAACTCAGCATTGGTTGAAAGTTATTTGGATGACCTTCAGCAAACACTTGGGCAATACTGAAGCACTGTTCAGAAACATTCCCTGTTTCCATAGTTTATTTATTCTTTCTGAAAAAATTCCCAAAACACCGAAACTTGCATAATTGATACTGAAGAACACAACATTTCAGTAAAGATGTAACCGGGACACCGGGTCCTTGGGACTGCTCTGCACTATTTTGATGGGTTTGAACCAATTCAGATCAAAAACTTATCCTTTGTGTATTTAATTATTGTGTTGCTATGTTATACGCCTATAAAGCTGCAGCAAGCAAGAAATGTAGCTTTTTCGCTTGGTTTATGTGGGAAAGTCTCTGTTTTCACTGTACAACTATGGACTTTGCACTATTGGTCGAACACCGATCTTCCGGCAACTGGTGGTCTGACCCCTCCTATCATCTGGACAAAATCACGAGAGCCCAATTGAAATCGCCCCAGAAGTCCCCCCGGAAACGTAGTGCCTAGGCTGGGTGAAGTGGCTGATCTCGACCTTATCGGCACTTCCACGCCGATCGTGTAAACATAGTAGCCTCTATTGAGGCTCAAGAAGAAAGCAGGTTATTGCAGAATATTAGTTGCGGGTTAAAGCAGGTTCTTGCAACTCATCTAGCAGAAAGCAGGAAAGCAGGTTCCCATTGAAATAGTGTCTTCCTCACTGAAGAAGGGAGCAGGTTATTATTTTTCATGTCTCAATCCTCCGGGGGAAGTAAAATACATGAGGCAGAGGAGTATATTCAAACAATCAATAAGTAGGGAGTAAATAAATGTAAAGCAGCGGCCAAGCATCTTTACCAAGAGGGATAAAGGCAACAGGCTCATCAGAATGCCACCCAAGGATGCAGTGCTCCCGGAGCTCATCGGAGCGCCGTTCCGGCAACTCTGTAAAAAAAAAAGCCAAAATAAACAGCGGGAAATTTGAACTAGCGGGGAATTTAACAACAGCGCTCCGGCACCAATGACAGCTCCGGCACCTAAAAAATTAGCACTGCAACACTGATGCCACCACTTGTTAGTAGCCCACCACATCCCACACGGATGTCTCATTATTGCTCGGCCAGAATCATGGAATGAAAACAGTAGTGCAGGAGTGAAAATACAAAAAACACTGCGGATAGACTGTAGCTTTTCGAGATACAGCGCAGAAAGAGGCCCTTCGGCCCACCGAGTCTGTGCCGCCCAGCGATCCCCATACACTAACTATTCCACACACTAGGGACAATTTTACAATTTTACCGAAGCCAATTAACCGACAAACCTGAACAACTTTGGAGTGTGGGAGGAAACCAGAGCACCTGGAGAAAACCCACAGGGAGAATGTACAGTCTCGTCCAGGCACACCAGTAGTCAGGATCAAACCTGGGTCTGGTGTTGTAAGGGAGCAGCTGTACCACTGCCCCACGGTGCCGCCCTTAAATGCTGGATATCTGAAGCAAAACAGAAAACGTGGGGAGCTGATCAGGCAACATCTGTGGAGACCGAAATAGAGTTAATGTTTCTGGTCAAATACCCTTATTCAGCTCTGCTGAAGTAGCGTGGTTGCACCAGTGTTCCCGGCAAGCAGGACCAAGCCCTCCGGTAGGCCCAGCTCACCCACTGTGGACATCGGACCTGTCCAATAGGCCTGGCTCACCAGGCTGCCGAGAGAACAGAGGGAGTCAGCATGGGGGGGGTGCTGAGAATGAAGTGGGACCTGACAAGAGGGGGTGGGGGCTCTGAGAATGAAGTGGGACTTGGCATGGGAAGGGGGGGGGGGGGCGTTGAGAATGAAGTGGGACCTGGCATGAGGGGGGTGCTGAAAACAGAGAGGGACCTGGCATGGGGGGATACACTGAGAATGAAGAGGGACCTGGCATGGGGGGGCACTGAGAATGAAGTGGAACCTGGCATGGGGGGGTTGCTGAGAATAGAGAGGGACCTGGCATGTGGAGGCCGCCGAGAACAAAGCAGGATCTAGCGTGGGGGGGTCGCAAAAAACAAAGAGGGACTATTAGGTTCTACATTGGACACTTGTAACTTTGTCAGCACCCCATATGTGGCGCCTCTTTGCATACTTTGTGTAAAGTATACAAAACAAAGAATTTCACTGTGACACGTCACAAGTGATAATAAAATAAAGTATCAATCAATCAAAAACTAGTGAATTTGAGCTTTGTTTTTTTTGGACTATATTGTTTTCTTTAATTTATTGAACTTGTTGTTGTTTATTATTGTATCTACTGAGTATTATGTGAACATACCTGTTGTGCTGCTGCAAGAAATTAATTCCTCTGTTTCAGGACACATGACAATAAATCTTTCTTGACTCCACTCTGGTAACCAGCATTTTCTGTTTTTATAGTAATCTAGGAGTACCTTGTCCATTAAGTACAGCAGTTCCAGAAGATGACCTACCAATACCTTGTCTAGGATAAATAGAAAATGGACAATAAATATTGGCCTTCATTGTTTAAAAAATACACAAAAAATATCATCATTTCAGGAGAACAGAAGACGTTGTTGAAATATTAAAGACTCAAGCAATGTTTAAATTTGGAAAAAAGCAGAAGATTTGGAGAAATTTGAAAAATGGGAGTTGCAAAACATGGAACATTTGAGATTAGTTGGGTTAAAAATACGAATAGAACTAATCTCCTAAATTAGTGAAATTAGTGTTAAGAACAGATGGTTGCATAATTCTTCTGAGAAAGCTGTTGTAGTTCTTGATGCTTGTGTTAAGCTTCTTTGAAATAGTGCCAGGTCAAAATGAGGATTAAAGGGAGAGTTGAAGTGGAGAGCTATACATCTGCTCTAAGGTTGCATCAGTATTTGTCAATGTTGATCACAGATCCTGTAAAACAAGGCACTGTGTTGCAAGGGAAGTGGTGAGCCTGTTAATGTTTCTTAAAAAACTTCACACTGGAATTATTTCAACACAAGCATATTTTTGACTGGGGTTATATTTTTTTAATTTATTTCTGGTGGAGGCATACAGTGATTAGCAGCTGGCACAGAAACAAAAACTGTTAACTGATGGTTAAATTACCTATGATATTTCATGGTTTTAGGTTTAAAATTACTGTGTCGTCTAAGTGATAGAGAATTGGGGGATGCTGGTTTCATGAATATGCTGGTTGCATGAGAATTTTTAGAAAAATATATTATTGTACATCACATGCAATTACTGTACATCACATGCAATTATTCTGTGTATAAACCTTTAAATAAATTGTTGAATTATATGTCATCTCCTTACCCTTTTAAATAACAATGCTGCTCACTCATTTAGACATGTGCATTGATAATAATCACTTTCCCCTTGTTTCTACTTCTAGCACACATCTGTTTACAGCAATATTTAACAACAGATCTGATCAAAGTGTTAATAACAGACAATGATAATAAAGTAATGTGTTACTCGTGTGGTACAATAATAAAAATTGCTGCTAACATTGAACTTATACTTCATTTGCACAAAAGAAACCATACTCGTATTGCAGATGGACATAATTGTTGAGAGGTTGAATTAGGAACAAAAGGTTGAATTAGGAACAAAAAGGAACAAAATGTGCAACAGTTCTGGACATATATGACAAGCTGCCAATTAGTAGGAAGGAACCAAAGGAGAATAATTAGCGAGGTTACTGAATAACAATTAAGATGTAACAATAATTAGGGATGACAATCTGGGATTATGTCGGTGGAAAAGGGGAGGGACTCCTGAAAAACCAATGCGATTGAAAGGTTATCTAGAATGTGTTTTGGGGAATAATGTAGGTGGTAGAGGCAGTGAGGACCTTTTGGGAAATAGTGAGCAAAATTGATCAGCATTTGAATTATTATCGAGTAGAACAAGGTAATAAAACATTAACATTAGAAGTTGGTGAGAGAGGAGATATTTTTTGTTTTGAGACACAGCAAGGAAATAGGCTCTTCAGCCCACCGAGTCCATGCCGACCAGTGATCCCCGCATACTAACACTATCCTAAAAACACTAGGGACAAATTACAATTATACCAAGCCAATTAGCCTACTTTGGAGTGTTGGAGGAAACCGGAGAACCCGGAGAATGTACAAACGCTGTACAGAGAGCACCCATAGTCAGGAGCAAACCCGGGTCTCTGGCACTGTAAGGCAGCAACTCTACCACTGTGCCACCGTGCCACCCTGTGTTGAGTATTTGCGTATAAATACTCATGAGGGAAGAAAGAAGGTTATAAAGTCAAAGTCAAAAGTCAAAGTCAATTTTATTGTCAATCCTCAGCCAGTTTACACAGACAGAAAATCGAAATACCGTTTCCCACAATCCCGAGGAACAAAGTGCATAAAACTAAGTTAAAATTAAAAAGGCACAGCAAACAACAATCAACATAAAATATAAAATATAAAATATAGTCACTTCAAATGCGTTAAAAAAAAAGTGTCTGGTGCTGGATGTGCGTGTGTGTGGGGTGTTAAAGTCCAGGTCCAATGGGGGCAGGGGAGAGAGGAGGAAGGGAGGAGAGAGAGTTCAGCATCCTGACAGCCTGGTGGAAAAAACTGTTCTTTAGTCTGGTGGTGCTCGACCTCAGGCTGCGAAACCTTCTCCCTGAAGGCAGGAGGGTGAAGAGGCTGTTGGAGGGGTGGGAGGGGTCACCCACAATGCTCAATGCTTTGCAGGTGAAGCGGGTGGTGTAAAGGACCAGGAGTGTTGGGAGTGAGGCGCCAGTGATCCTCTCAGCAGTGTTCACTATGCGCTGCAGGGTCTTGCGGCTGGAGGCTGTGCAGCTGCCGAACCACACAGTGATGCAGCTGCTGAGGATGCTCTCGATGGCGCCTCGGTAAAAAGTGTACATGATGGGGGTGGGCGCTCCCGCTCTCTTCAGTTTGCGGAGGAAGTAGAGGCGCTGCTGGGCTTTCTTGGCGATGGACGTGATGTTGTTGCTCCAGGAGAGATCCTCGGTGATGTTCACCCCCAGGAATTTGGTGCTGCTCACCTGCTCCACAGCAGCACCATTGATGGTCAGTGGGTGGGGGTGTTGGGTGTGCGTTCTCCTGAAGTCGACAACAATCTCCTTTGTTTTCTCCACATTCAGGAAGAGATTGTTGTCTGTGCACCACGCGGCCAGCTGGTCCACCTCCTTCCTGTAGTGGGTCTCATCGTTGTTGCTGATGAGACCCACCACTGTTGTGTCATCCGCAAACTTGACGAAGTGGTTGGAGCTGTAGGTGGGTGTGCAGTCGTGGGTCAGCAAGGTGAAGAGCAGGGGGTTAGCACACATCCTTGTGGGGCACCCGTACTCAGCGTGATGGTGTCCGATGTGTTGCTGCCGACCCGTACAGACTGGGGTCTGGCAGTGAGGAAGTCCAGCAGCCAGTTGCAGAGAAGGGGGCTGAGGCCCAGATTTGTTAGTTTACAAACCAGCTGCTGGGGGATGATGGTGTTGAATGCTGAGCTAAAGTCTATGAACAGCATCCTAACATATGAGTTTTTAGTGTCCAAGTGGGTGAGGCCTGGGTGTAGAGCAGAGGAGATGGCATCCTCAGTGGACCGCTTAGCTCGATATGCAAACTGAAACGGGTCCAGGGAGGGGGGGAGGTTGGATCTGATCTGCTTCATGACCAGCCTCTCGAAGCACTTCATGATGGTTGAAGTCAGCGCTACAGGGCGGTAGTCGTTGAAGCAGGATGGAGAAGACTTCTTGGGCACAGGTATGATGGTGGTTTCTTTGAAGCACGAGGGAACAACAGCCTGGCCAGAGGTTATATTTGGCCAGAGGTCCAAGTATGATTAACATATAACATATATAACATATAACTACAGCATGGAAACAGGCCTGTCCGGCCCTACCAGTCCACGCCGACCATTCTCCCTGACCTAGTCTCATCTACCTGCACTCAGACCATAACCCTCCAATCCCCTCCTATCCATATACCTATCCAATTTTCTCTTAAATAATAAAATCGAGCCAGCCTCCACCACTTCCACCGGAAGCCCATTCCATACAGCCACAACCCTCTGAGTAAAGAAGTTCCCCCTCATGTTACCCCTAAACCTTTGTCCCTCAATTCTGAAGCTATGTCCCCTTGTTGGAATCTTCCCCACTCTCAAAGGGAAAAGCCTACCCACGTCAACTCTGTCCGTCCCTCTCATAATTTTAAAAACCTCTATCAAGTCCCCCCTCAACCTTCTACGCTCCAAAGAATAAAGACCCAACCTGTTCAACCTCTCTCTGTAGCCTAAGTGCTGAAACCCAGGCAACATTCTAGTAAATCTCCTCTGTACCCTCTCCATTTTGTCGACATCCTTCCTATAATTTGGCGACCAGAACTGCACACCATACTCCAGATTCGGCCTCACCAATGCCCTGTACAATTTCAACATTACATCCCAACTTCTATACTCGATGCTCTGATTTATAAAGGCAAGCATACCAAACGCCTTCTTCACCACCCTATCCACATGAGATTCCACCTTCAGGGAACAATGCACAGTTATTCCCAGATCCCTCTGTTCCACTGCATTCCTCAATTCCCTACCATTTACCCTGTACGTCCTATTTTGATTTGTCCTACCAAAATGCAGCACCTCACACTTATCAGCATTAAACTCCATCTGCCATCTTTCAGCCCACCCTTCCAAAAGGCCCAAGTCTCTCTGTAGACTTTGAAAATCTACCTCACTATCAACTACTCCACCTATCTTAGTATCATCTGCATATTTACTAATCCAATTTGCCACACCATCATCCAGATCATTAATGTAAATGACAAACAACAGTGGACCCAACACAGATCCTTGGGGCACTCCACTAGACACTGGCCTCCAACCTGACATACAATTGTCAACCGTTACCCTCTGGTATCTCCCATTCAGCCATTGTTGAATCCATCTTGCAACCTCACTATTAATACCCAACGATTTAACCTTCTTAATCAACCTTCCATGTGGAACCTTGTCAAATGCCTTACTGAAGTCCATATAGACAACATCCACAGCCTTGCCCTTATCAATTTCCCTGGTAACCTCTTCAAAAAATTCAAGAAGATTAGTCAAACATGACCTTCCAGGCACAAATCCATGTTGACTGTTTCTAATCAGGCCTTGATTATCCAAATAATTATATATATTGTCCCTAAGTATCTTTTCCATTAATTTTCCCACCACAGACGTCAAACTAATAGGTCTATAATTGCTAGGTTTACTTTTAGAACCTTTTTTAAACAAAGGCACAACATGCGCAATGCGCCAATCTTCCGGCACCATCCCTGTTTCTAATGACGTTTGAAATATTTCCGTCATAGCCCCTGCTATTTCTGCACTAACTTCCCTCAATGTCCTAGGGAATATCCTATCAGGACCTGGAGACTTATCCACTTTTATATTCTTCAAAAGTGTCCGTACCTCCTCTTCTTTAATCATTCTAATTTCCATCACTACTCTACTTGTTTCGCTTACCTCACATAATTCAATATCCTTCTCCTCGGTAAATACCGAAGAAAAGAAATTGTTTAATATCTCCCCCATTTCTTCCGGCTCAGCACATAGCTGTCCACTCTGACTCTCTAATGGACCAATTTTATCCCTCACTATCCTTTTGCTATTGACATATCTGTAGAACCCCTTGGGGTTTACTTTTACATTACTTGCCAAAGCAGCCTCATATCTTTTTTTCGCTTTTCTAATTTCCTTTTTAAGATTCCTTTTACATTCTTTATATTCCTCAAGAACCTCATTTACTCCCTGCCGCTTATATTTATTGTATATCTCCCTCTTTTTCCGAACCAAGTGTCCAATTTCCCTGGAAAACCACGGCTCTTTCAAATTATTATTCTTTCCTTTCCACCGAACAGGGACATAAAGACTCTGTACTCTCAAAATTTCACCTTTAAATATCCTCCATTTCTCTATTATATCCTTTTCATAAAACAACAATTTCCATTTCACTCCTTTTAAATCCTTTCTCATCTCCTCAAAATTAGCCTTTCTCCAATCCAAAATCTCAACCCTTGGTCCAGATTTGACCTTCTCCATAATGATATTGAAACTAATGGCATTATGATCACTAGACCCAAAGTGCTCCTCAACACATACCTCCGTCACCTGACCCATCTCATTTCCTAACAGGAGGTCCAACACTGCCCCTTCTCTGGTAGGCACCTCTACGTATTGCTGCAAAAAACTATCCTGCACACATTTTACAAACTCCAAACCATCCAGCCCTTTAACAGAATGTGATTCCCAGTCTATATATGGAAAATTGAAATCACCCACAATCACCACTCTGTGCTTACTACTAATATCTGCTATCTCCTTACATATTTGCTCTTCCAATTCTCGTTCCCTATTTGGCGGCCTATAATACACCCCTATAAGTGTTGCTAAACCTTTCTCATTTCTGAGTTCCACCCAAACAGTCTCCTTAATCGAGCCTTCTAGTCTGTCCTGCCAAAGCACTGCTGTGATATCCTCCCTGACAAGCAATGCAACACCCCCACCTCTTGCCCCTCCGATTCTATCACATCTAAAACAATGAAATCCTGGAATATTTAATTGCCAATCGCAACCCTCCTGCAACCATGTTTCACTGATCGCCACAACATCATACTTCCAGATGTCAATCCAGGCTCTAAGCTCATCCACCTTTCTTACAATGCTCCTAGCATTAAAATATACACATTTAAGGGACCCATCATTTCTTATTCTCAGTTTATTTCTTTTCCCTTCTTTCTCTCCTACATATTGGGTCTGAGTGTTTCCCTTTTCTGCCTCCTGCCTCACACACTGCCTATTAGCTATCTGTGTTTGAGTCCCTCCCCCCAACCGTACTAGTTTAAAGTCTCCGCAGTTATTTTAGCAAATCTCCCCGCCAGGATATTGGTTCCCCTCGGGTTCAGATGCAACCCGTCCTTTTTGTACAGGTCATACTTCCCCCAGAAGAGGTCCCAATGATCCAGAAACTTGAAACCCTGCTCCCTGCACCAGTTCCTCAGCCACGTATTTATCCTCCACCTCACTCCATTCCTATTCTCACTATCGCGTGGCACAGGCAGTAAGCCTGAGATTATTACTTTGGAAGTCCTTTTTTTTAACTCTCTTCCTAGCCCCCTGAATTCTCTTTTCAGGACCTCTTCCCTTATCCTACCTATATTAAAGATCAAGAAGTCAAATTGTGATGTAAGAAGGACATTTTTCGGGGTGTTACAGCAGAAAGGTATGTTAAATATGGAAAATAGAAGATATAAGAGGCACTTAGAGAAGATAAAAAAAGTTATTTGTCTTGCAAGTAACTAGTTTATTTCCATACATTCTCTTCCATAAACAGATCAGATGAAAAGCAAGTCAAAGGAATGGTAAAGCCAATCAATGATTAAAAAAATGTTTGCAAAGGCATAAGGCACAAAATGAAGACTTTGCATTTACCTTCAATGGAGACAAATGCAACAGGAAAAGTATGGCAACAGCAAAATAGGAAAGTGTAAAAATTGGCAAAGGATGTGTTTTGGAGATTGGTAGACACAGAACAGAAAACATTTTACATCTAGTTTAGATTTGTTTTGTTTAATGTCACATGTTCCGAGGTACAGTGCAAAACTTTTTTGTTGCATGCTATCCAGTCAGCGGAAAGACAATACATGATTACAATTAAGCTGCCCACAATGTACATATGGTGGTTGAAAAGAGTGGAGAGGTTTTGATGAATGATTCCAGATCTGCTTCTGGGACCAGCAGGCAGAGAGTCGCCTGGCTTGGACGCCATATTACTAACATCTTGCTGATTGGATGCATCCTTGGTTGCTTTGACTGATGGTGGAAATTACAGAGCTTATACAATATTTTCTAATCCATTCGGATATGAAAGTTGGGATAAAAGAAGGAAGTGAATTGAAAATGTTACACCACTACCTAAAATAAAGTCATACCTAACAACCAAGTTCAACAGCCTAACATTGGTACTTGAAAAAATACTAAAAGTTAATAACTAACGAGTATGGAAAAAAACACAAATCAATAAAATAAAACCAGTGCAAATATTCTGAATGAAAATAAGATTTGATTAAGTTGATAAAGCTGCTCAAAATTAAAAAGATTGTGTTGATAAGAGGACTTCTGTTGTATTTGTGTATATGAACTTATAAAGGTGCCACGTAACTGATCACTATCAAATTAGAAGTTTGTTATGAGGGGGAGCAAGTGAGCATGCACAGAAAATAAGATATGGTTTGGAAAGCAAGTGGAATGGTGAACAGTGTAGAAAGGAACTGTAGATGCTGATTTAAATCAAAGATAGACACAAAATACTGGAGTAACTCAGCGGGACAGGCAGCATCTCTGGAGAGAAGGAATGGGTGACATTTCAGGTCGAGACCCTTCTTCAGACTCATGAATGGTGTGAATTCTTCAGACTCATGAATTGGAATGGTGAAGATCTGTTTCTCAGAATAGGCAAAGGTATCCTTAAGAGGTTAACACAAGAGTATTGCTATTTTAGATAAAAGTCAGCAATCTATACATGATTATGCAGTGTGTAATTTTACATTTGTGTATATTTGCAGATGATGATGACCTTTGAACTGTAGTGGGAACGTAAATGGATTTCTGTACAAACTATCCAAGAGTGTTGAGCCATTATTTAAATTAATTGAATGGTCTCACAGTTGCATCTCAGATATATTGAGAAGGAATTATTTGATTAGTCACAACATCAACATCCAGTAGGATGTGCCAAGGTTTTGGTTTTGAAATGAAACTCAGTTGTTAATCCTTGCTAAAATTGTCATTTTAATATACACAGTAATTGTCAGAGAGGGGTGGCAATAAAACTAATGTAATACAGAATGGAAACAGGTCCTTCGACCCACTGAGAGTGTACCAATCATCAACCACTCATGTACACCATTCCTATGTTAACTCTGTTCGCCCTAATTCCAGCCACTCCCTGTGGATTCCACCTTTCACCTGTGCACTAGAAGCAATTTGCAGTGGCCAAGGAACCTATTGAATCACATGTCCTGAGGATGTGGGAGGAAACCAGAACATCTGGATGAAACCCACGTGGTCACCAGGAGAAGGTGCAAACTCTAGCCAGAGCTGTGAGGCAATAGCTCAATAAACTGTGCCACTGTGCTGCCCTGGATAGCCACTAAAATAGTAGCATCAACAGAATGCCCTTCTGTGTGCAGAGAGTGCAGCAGAGTGGTGAGAAATGTAATATTAACAGGGGCTCCAATGAGCGGCAAATAGTTTTCACATGGAAGTTGAAAAGTGAGCCATTTCCTGTGAATTTTACCTCCAAAACTGAATGCCTGATTTACAATGAGTGTGTTTCTTTCCTGTGACTACCTCATCAGGGAGCTGAACTCATCAGGGAGCTGAAATGATTGCAGCTGAATTTTGAGGAGTTATGCTCATTTGGATCCAGCAATATGCTTAATTGTATCGATTACAGCTGCTCACTTTCTATTCTGTCGATTTCTATGTATGTTTATGCATTTCCCTGATGCTTACTTGCAACCTGTGACCTTGTGGGTTTTCTCTGGGTACTCCAGTTTCCTCCCACATCCCAAAGACATGTGTTATATTTGACTACTGTAAATTGCTGCTAGTGTGCAGAGAGTGAATGCGAAAATGGGATAACAGAACTAGTGTGAATCTGTGATCGATGGTCGGCAATGACTCAGGCTGAAGGGCCTGATTTCATACTCTATCTTGAAACTAAACTTAACTATTACTCTTTAAACAATACTCAATCATATATATCTCAGGTATATGTACTCAGGCATATTTTAGGCAGGTATTTTGTTCCAGTGTGTTCTGATTGTTGACTCTATTATTTTTTTTACATATGGAGGATGTGCTTCCAAATTTCCATGTTGTATTTGGAAGGGCACCAGTCAAAAGTATTGACCCTTACACCCAATTATGTGGTCTGTTCTCCCATCTGCAGTGGATACATTAAATTGTAAGAAGTATCATCAGACGAATTGCATATATAACACCTGAAAATAAAGTTCGCAGCCAGTATTTAGAGTAGCACCATACGTCTTCCCATCACAGCTGTCCTTTGCATGGTTTTTCCAATGTAGCATAATTTTGCTAAACTTCAACCGGCGTTTAATGTTTTGCTAACCATCCAATTTAATGCACTGCTGCTTGAAAGCACATCTTTCATTCACAAATAAGCATCAATTAACGTTCAAACTGTTCGGCACGTTTCCTGTCAGATATGGCCGAGAGCACTTTAAACAGCTGTCTGGCTCCACAGTTGCTGGCAGTGTCAGGTGGACTGACACACAGACCTTGAAATTATACAGTGTATTTGACACTGTCAGGGCTTCCATTTAGGGGCAGCTGGTTTCTTTAACTCAAAGGTTGCAGCGAACGCTCTTCCTGATGGATAATAGTTGTGGGTTGGAACGTCCAAGATATAATGATAAAGTGGGTCCCTCATAGATGGATATTTCAAATGCGTCCATGCCCAATTTCAGGGAGTTATGAAGTAACGATAACTTAGAATGAGTAGAATACGCCTGTTGCCAGGATCAGCTGAGGGAAATTGCTATCATGTGATCCAAAACCCAGGTTAAAATTTACCTCCTCTTTGGGAATTGAAAATGGGACCGACTTTTGATCAATCATTTTCTTTCTCTTCAATGACATTGAAATTCCCTGCACAAATTGTGCAGTTATGAGATCCACAGGAGCATTCCCCCCCCCCCCCCCCACTCTTTAAGATCAGCAGGAGAGGGTGTTGAATCCACTGGATGGAAGGCATTCAAAATGCTGCTTGATCTACGTTCAATTACCTCTTCTCACAATAATGCACAGACTGCAACAGGATTCCCATGCGGAAACTCAAATGATCAATTGGCGTAGTAAAGGCAGGTGACAAAAGGAATATATGGCATCTGGAGCTGAGACTGAGTCCAGGGAATTAGGGGATTGGCGAGAAAGTGAAATAGGCAGAACAAAATCAAGCCTGTTGGATATCTCGAAGGGAGAGTTTGAGAATTGAGAATCCAGTCTGTGCCTGGAAGGCAAACAACACCTTGTGGTTTAACTAGCCGGAGATCTGTAGTAGGGTGTGAAGAAGAGTCTCGACCCGAAACACCACTCGGTGCCTGTCCCGCTGAGTTACTCCAGCTTTTTGTGTCTATCTGATACCTGTAATGTTGGCACATGCAGATTGGGTCCTCAGTCAGTGATAGTAATAGGTCATAAAGTTGGAATGGAGAGGATGGGAAGTCATGATTGAAAGGTTAGGCCAGGAACAGACAAGGGGGCTATGATTGGGACCAAAGCCAGCAAGGACATTACAAAAGGCTAGTGGTAAAGGGGGTGGCAAAATCTAAAGTGGAAATTATGCTAGACCTCCAAATGTGACTGAATTTCTAAGTGAAACTCAAAGCCCCAGAAGTACAGTACATAGAAGTGATATAATGTGCATAAGTGTGAAGATATCCATTTCAGTATGTTCAAATGGTGATAGATTGTGAAAAAAGACACCAAGTGCTGAAGTAACTCAGCAGGTCAGACCAGGGCCGTTTTTACAGTATTATGGGCCCCCGGGCAAAGCAGTGTACTGGGGCCCCTACCGTTACTCTCCCCCACCCCCCTTTCCCTGCCAGCCCCCCCCTGTCGTGCCGGCGAAAAGCACTTACCGAAAAGCACTTAGCGATGGACTTAGGGTGCTACATTGTTGCGAAAAGCACTTACAGATCGCTGTGAGAAGCACTTAGTGACCGAAAATGTTGCGAAAAAAGCACTTATTGAACCTACATTTTAAAAGTAGTATTTATTTATTGCAAGTCACTTAACATACACAGATCAGCATGGGGCCCCTATGCTCGTGGGCCCCCCGGGCAAGTGCCCATCAGGCCCATGCGTTAAGACGGCCCTGGGTCAGACAGCCTCTCTGCAGAAGGGTCCCAACTTGAAACAACACCTAACTATGTTTTCCAGTGATGCTGCCTGGCCTGCTGAGTTATGCCATCAGTGTGTGTCTTTTTATTGTAAACCAGCATCTGCAGTTCCTTGTTACTATAGATTATGAAATGTTGCTGTACAAAGGGATATATGTATCTTGTACACCATCCAGGTGCAGCAAGCAATTAAGAAGGCCTTTGTTCCATGAGAAGTTGAGGGCAGGAACACAGATGTCTAGCTTCAATTGTGTGGGGCCTTCCATGAGGCCACATCTTTATCTTTGATCTGCTAATCTAACAAGGCATATACTTGCCATAAAGCCAATAGGACAAAGGTTCACCAGACTCATTCCTGAGATGGAAGGGATAGTATGAGGAGATGTTGGAGTAAGGCCCACATTCATTAAAGTTGAGGAGAAAGAGAGGGGAATCTCATTGACAATGCACCATTTTCAATGGGCTAGGCGGACTAGATGGAGGGAAGAATAGGAGGAGCCAGCGCTGCTGTCGCAGCTGCGGCTTGCCTGCAGTCCGTCTGTCTTTTGTGTTTTTTGTTGTTTTTGTATGAATTGTAGTTTTAATATGGTGTAGTGTTTGTATGTTATGTGGGGGGGAGGGGGTGGGAGGGAACGGGAACTGTAAAAAATTATCTCTCCCGAACGGAGACACAAACTTGTTTCTGTGTCGTGTCTCCGTTCCCGCTGCGGCCTACCACCGGCCATGCACCTGGGACCACCTGGGGCTCTGGTTCGCAGAGCCCGCGGCCCGGACTCACCACCTGCGGCGCTGGCTGCCTGCGGATGCTGCTGGAGCGGCTGCGACTCGTGTCCGGAGGCTCCGGCGCGGGCCGCGTGGACGTCGGAAGCCCGCAGGCCCCTGGATGGGGGCCGACATCGGGAGCTCCGGCAGCGGCAGAGGCAGCGTGTTCGCCCTCCCCGAATCGCAGGGCTTGGGTCGGCCTGCCGCGGACCTTTCACCGTCCGGCGTGGCCTGAAATAGGCCGCGGACCTTTCACCGTCCGGCGCGGCGCTCCAATGTCTGGAGCCCCGACCGCCCCGACGTGGCAAGTTCAACAGCCTGACCTCGGGAGAAGACGGCAGGGAAGAGAAAAGACATTTTGGCCTTCCATCACAGTGAGAAGTGACTGGAGGAGACTCACTGTGATGGATGTTTCTTTTGTTTGGTGTTAGTGTATGATTGTATGTGTTATTACATTTTTATTGATTATTCTTATTGGTCTTAGTGTTTCAACTGCGGGTAATGTTTCATTTCACTACACATTTATGTGTATGTGACAAATAAACGACTATTGAATGTTTCCAAAGACTGGGGGATTCAGAACAACAGTTACAATCTCAGGAAATGTAGTAAGACACTTAGCACAGAATTTAGTTACTCAGTGCGTGGCAAAACCTCAATGTTCTGCTGCCTGAGGCCATGGAGCCAAATCATTGAATATATTTCAAAGGGAGATCAATTTCTAGACACAAAAGGCATCAAGGGGTATGGGGAGGGAGCAGAAATATGGTGCTGAGATGCAGGATCAGCATTGATTGTATTGAAGGACAGAACAGGTTTGAAGGGCCAAGTCTCGTACTTCTGTTTTATGTTCTATGTTTTATGCTTCTAAATAGTTAGGCTTTTATTTCAATCCTGGAAAGTTTGCTTTCCAATGTGTAACGTTGAAACTAACAGACTAACAAATTGCAATGGGTCGCTATTTTCTCGAGTCCATTTCCACTATTTACTTTAGTTGCCTTTCTTAGTAACATCTATCATATTTATCTGATAGTTCTCATGACTAGAAGGAGGCCATTTGGTCCATCAGGTCCAAGCTCTCAGATCAATCCCATCAAGTCTATTTCACCATTTATTTCTGTGAACCCTAGTCTCTCTTAAATGCACATTAACAACCTGGTTCTTCCACTACTCACTTGCACCGGGCGTAATTTATGGCAATCAATTACCAGTTTGGACATGTTTGGTATGTGGAAGGAAACTGGAGCACCCAGATAAAACCGACATAGTCAGAGGGAGAATGTGCAAACTCCACACAAATAGCACCAAAGATCAGGATCAAACAAGGCAACAGCTCTACCTGCTGCACGATTTGTCCATTTTATCAAATACATTTCTCGCTTTTCTCTTTGGCAGAACATTATGGAGGTTTTTGGACAAAGTTGAGAGTCAGGATTCAGGAATGTTGAGAGTCACAGTCTTAGAGACATACAGCATGGAAACAGGCCCTAAGGCTCAACTTGTTATACCAACCAAGATGCCAGCCATCTATGCAAGTCCCATTTTCCTGCTTTTGGCCCATACTACTCCAAACCTTTCCTATACATGTACCTGTCCAAATGTCTTTTAATGTTTTTCAATTGTTGTTATGGTATCAAATCTACTCCTTTGTTTCAATAGCTGAGTGGTGGTAACCAGGCTCGGGTTATCTAACAGGTGTTTGTTTAAATCTTCAAAAGTGCTTATACTGCTTCAGGCTTACTTATTGGATGCTTTTCCATTATCATTTCCCAATTTGGCAGGTTGTGCATTGGTGGCTGTAAATGTACATGTACATATTTCCTGATTCCCATCTTTGGAGTTATGGGAGTCCAGAAATGCAGGTGAAAGATTACACAGTTCGTAATATCAGACACTTCACAATGGTAGTCAGATAATGTCCTTCTGACAATTGGTTTCCATTGATAAATTTCCGTTTTTCTGGATAGCTTGTTACTACTGACAGCATTATTGCTTTAATGAAAGCCAAAACCAGTTTCTCCAAAATACTACTAACATCTAAGGTCATAGCCATTAAACCTTCTGAAACATAATGTCACTGGATCGCTATCAAATGATTGAAGGCAAAAACTGCAAAATTACATGGACGATTAAGACAATTATTAAACCAGGAATAAAAGGCAACTGTTGGAAGGTTTTATTTAACTACGCAATCTGGAAGCATGAGGCAAAATTGAGTTAAATTAGTGGCAATGTTTTTTCAGCTTTTTCTCCAATAAAGTATATTGTTTTGCAGGTTATGAGGTTGCACAAAACTACCTGATCACCAACATAGAGCAATACACTCCATCCTTTGCTAATCTCATGTCAGCTAAACTCAGTAAGTGTTCTTTAGTTTGCTTGAATCTACTAAACCAATAAATAATCCTGTTTTAATTAAAGCATTGAGAGAGTGCTATAAATTAGGGTTACTGTCAACATAAATAGTGCTGCACCATGATAAACAACAGTGGATTTAACCTACCAACTCCTAACCTGTAGTAATATCCCTAAATCTTTAGTTTAATTTTGTTCCAAAATCATGCCCATATATATTTGTAAAGTAGGGATCATTTGCAATTTGAGGATGATATTTTCATTATAGTAGTTTGCATTAAACTAATGAAAATTGAACAATCATATGCATCAAATAGTAAGTCCAGCCATTTCTCAGGAATGTGCATATTATTGACAGTTCAAGCTACATTGATTTCTAGTATTTGTTTTTAAAACAAGCTTAGGGGATCTTTATTGTGATAACATTGTCAAGGGATAAATGAGGTCAAGACACTGCCAATGATCCTTTGGAATGAGATATTTTCCATGGGGAGTCAAATGGGTCTCAGTTTAATTTCACATCCCTATGTCAGCACTAGCAACTCAAGTCTCCAAAAACTGTGCTTGTGGCACCCAAAATGATGGTTTTGGAGTCAAGAGTTATCCTGGACCAAAGACCCGTCTGCAATGACCGCCTCCATTGAGAAAGGGTAGAATAGCCAGGGATGAAGGCCAACTTCCAAATGCATTGAATATCCTCAGTGGGAAGATAACTTGTTGTCCTTATGTTGCCTGCCTTGTATGTTCAATGGTGCTTCAATGGTTCAATGGTGCTTTATTTGCCACATGTGCAACTGCACAGTGAAATTCTTTTTGCACATAATACATGTGCCTTGCAGCAGCAGAGACCCTGGTTCGATTCTGCCCTTGGGTTCTGTCTGTTTGGTGTTTACATCTTCTCCCTGTGACCAAGATCAAGAGATTTCAAGATTTCAAGATCAATTTATTGTCACATGTACCAATTAAGGTACAGTGAAATTTGAGTTACCATGCAGCTATACTAAGTAAAAAATAACAAGACACACAGCCACATAAAATAAAGTTTAACATAATCATCCACTACAGCGGATTCCACATTCCTCACTGTGATGGAAGGTAATAAAGTTCAATCACCTTCCTTGTTGTGTTCACCTGCGGTCGGGGCTGTTGGCCGCTGCCGACTGTCCAAGCCCTCGCGCGGGATTTAGATTTTTAGATTTAGAGATACAGCGCAGAAACAGGCCCTTTGGCCCACTGGGTCCACGCCGCCCAGCGATCCCCGCACACTAACACTATCCTACACCCTCTCGGGACAATTTTTACATTTGCCCAGCCAATTAACCTACATACCTGTACGTCTTTGGATGATCGGAACTCCGGCGTCGGAACACTCTCCGCAGCCTGGAGCTCCCGAGTTGGCCTCTTCGTACCAGAGACCGCGGGCTTCACAGTTAGAGTCCACAGGCCTCGCGGTTGAAGCTCTTCTTAGTCGATCCTCAGCAAAGGATCGTAGCTCCGCGATGTTGAAGTCCGCGCAACGCTTGCGGCATGAAGCGCTGGGCTGGTTTCCAGGAAATGCAGCCAACGCTTTGATGTTAGGCCACAGTGCGGACGGAAATACAATACGGAGAAAAATTGCATCTCCTCGAATGGCCTCCTCCTGCACCTATTTTCTATGCTTCTATGTTTCTAATAGCTGAAAGTGCAAATAGGAAGAAATCTTTGATAAAACACGTGTTTTGAAGTCATTGCCAAGCTGAAGAACGGTACCCAGTTAAAGAATTGAAAGGTGAAACAGATGGGATTTGTTAGTGTAACATGATCAGAGTGACCAGGAGAAGATAGATAGCCATAGAGAGTTAATCTCAAGATCATTGTGGACAAATTCTTAAAGATTAATGTACTACTAAAATTCAGCATTTTGTTTTTAAATTCTCATCCGTATTTTCATATCCTTCCATGGGCTCACTCCTCCTTCTCTCTGTAACATCCTCCAGCCCTACAATTCCCTGAGATCGCTCCCTCCTGTACCCCCAAATTTTAGCTTCATGTATTTGTTTTTGGTTTTAATTACCCATCACTGGCAAATGGTACCTTCAGCAAGATTTGACGCTCCTGAAATCCTCACTAAACCTTCTATATTCTCCTTAAAACCTTCCTCTTTAACAATTTTGGTTTGCACATTTTATTCTTCATGTAACTTCTGAGGAAATACCTTAGGATATTTAAGGCAGAATATAAATGCAGTCCGGCTTGTGGAGTTAACATCCAGCTTGAAGCTAAAGTTTGTGAATATTTTTGTGTAGAAAGGATCTGCAGATGATGCTGCGGTTTATACCATAGATAAACACAAATTGCTGGAGTACCTCAGTGGCAGCATTTTTGGAGAAAACGGTTAATACTTTTCTGGTTTTAAGCTGCAGAGTTTTCTGGATTGGTAGTTACTTGCCAACAACCTAGGACAAATGATCAGTTGTAAAACTAGCGACCTGTTATGTTAATAGTTGCTCTTCAACCAGGGCTTGAGCAGATAAGTATCTGTCACCTTCCCTGTTCAGGCAATCTGCTTCTGGTTTGTGAAATTTAAATGCCAGTCTGCGCAGTCAGAGGACATACAATTGTTCCTCTGATCTCTATGAGCAAAATTGGCCTTCCTTATACTCAGACTCCATAGGACTTTTGCCGGGACATATTTGGAGTATTGCATACAGCATGGTTTGGGAGCAGCTCCATCTAAGACCGCAGGAAATTGCAGAGAATTGAGGATACAGCCCAGACCATCACACAAACTAACCTCCCTTGCATTGACTCCATTTACCACCTCACGCTGCTTCAGCACGACCGCCAGCATAATCAAGGAGGAGTTGCACCCCAGCCACTCCCTCTTCTCCCCTCTCCCATCAAGCAAGGGTTACAGAAGAGTGAAAACGCACACCACCAGATTCAGGGATAGTTTCACAGCTGTTAACAGGCAACTGAACCATCCAAACAATAACTAGAGAGCAGTCCTGAACTACTATCTACTTCATTGGAGATCATCGGACTATTTTTAAATTGGACCTTATCTTGCACTATACTTTATTCCCTTTATCATGTATCGGTTCACAAGTTCACAAGTTCACAAGTTATAGGAGTAGAATTAGGCCATTAGGCACATCGAGTCTACTCCGCCATTCAATCATGGCTGATCTCTGCCTCCAATTTTCCTGCCTTCTCCCCTTAACCCTTGACATCTGTTCTAATCACGAATTTGTCTACCTCTGCCATAAAGATATCCACTGACTTGGCCTCCACAGCCCTCTGTGCACACAGTGTGTACACTGTGGATGTCTCGATTGTAATCATGTATTGTCTATCTGCTGACTGATTAGCACGCATCAAAATCTTTTCACTGCACGCGTGACAATAAACTAAACTAAACTAAACATTATTGGAAGGATGTATAAAAATTATGAGAGCCATTGATGGGGTAGATAGTCAGAACTTTTTTTCCAGGGTGAATGTCCAACATTAGAGGGCATAGCTATAAGGTGAGAGAGGAGGAAAGTCTTTTCACACAGTGAGCGGTGTCAGCCTGTAATGCACTGCCAAAGCTGGTGTTGGCGACTGATACGATAGTGGCATTTAAAAGACTTTTGGATAGCCATGGGGAAATACAGTAAGTAGAGGGATATGGAACATGTACAGGCAGATGAGATCCGTTTAACTTGGCATCTTGTTTCGGCACAAACATTGTGGGCTGAAAGGCCCGTTCCAATAATGCACTGTTCCATGTTCAATGTTCTACTGTTCCATTGCTTTCCTACCATTATACTACCTTATATTATCTTCCCTCATTCAATGATTTCCCCATCTTTGCCTACTTTCAGCCCGGATTTCTGGCCATGTGAAAGTTCACTGTCCGCAAATTGACTGTTGGATTTCGCTACACTACAAATGACTTTAATTCAAAAATAATTGATGGACCATAAAACATTTTGGGACTGCAATATAAGTAGGCTGTTTCTTTATTCTATTTAAAAGTTGGAAGTATAATGTAACACACGATGCCTTCACAATAGAGTTCTAGCAATATGTGCATCCCAAAATATATTAGAATTTTGCTCTCATATTCATTACTGCTTTACTATTCCCAGTCTGTCTCTTTTTTGTATTGAACCCAGAGTTGGTAAGGAGTTGGCAAAAAGGTCTAAAAGTGAGTTAGGATAAAAGACAACCAGGCATACTGTAGGGAATATGAACCTAAAACATCAGGCAAACATATAGAACATTAATGAACTGCCAGTACTACACTGGTCTCCAAGTTTTCAAAACTGGCAATCTACCCATTAGACATTCTGATGGCTTTTGAAATTAATGCATACCGAGTTAGCTTAAAAGGAAAACATTACAATCCATAAAGTAGGTCGTCGAATGTTACTAACCACAACACAGACTTTTTAATTAATATTCTTCTGTATCGAATCAAAATTTTCATCTTATACCTATTACTATCAAAGGATGATATCTAACACAATTTGACATTTGAGGATTTTGCAATAAAAACAATGTGTTGTAATTTTATACATTTTAAGAAATCTACTCAGTCCAGTGTTTTCAATCATCTGGTCTTTTCCCAGCCAAAAATCAAATACTGCCAAATGATCCCATTTCACTTTTTTTTTAATGTGGCTTGTAGCAGAACAATTTAAACAAAATGATGATTGTTTTAGGCCCTCGATCGGTTCAGTCCCTAAGATAACACTTGTTAGAGGCCATCTTCGCAGATCAGTTTTCCCCTCCACAGGCAGGCAAATAATTTAGACTCTGCAGCAACAGAACACTTGACCCGCTGAGCAAAGTCATCCATTGCCAGACAAATAACTTGACAAGCCAAGGGCAATCATTGCACTTCATGGGCAGCATGCTGGGTGTCACAGTGCATCTCATTGGATGGCATTAGTTTTATTTTCAGAATGTTATCAATCTATCAAGGCAGTTTTCCTTGTCTTGAAATTGCCTACATGCTGTTTCCAGCCTTTAAAAAAAAAGTTTTTCATGTTGGATTCTAGTTCAAAATAGAAAATAAAGCAATTGCACAGCATGTTATGGGACGGAAGGGAATTATATTTGGCCATTGTTTAGACCCAACATCACAATAGATGTTTTTCCAAGATGAGGGAAGGTTTTAAGAGGAGAAGCAGTAAGTGATTGCAATTACTGTCTGGTGCATCAGTAACAAGTAGCACAGGCTGAGAGTCATTGCTCGAGGTATGAAGGTATCTTTTCACAGAGAATTGTTTGTACAAAGAATGCTTGGCTATTAAGGCAAAAGGCAGGCTGCCATCTGAGAGTGGATCGAATACAATTTTGCAAAGATATATAAAATAACAGACTGCAAAGGTATTGGGAACCAACTTTTGTTCCAATTTACATGGGGCGGGGAGAGGAAGAAGGGTCCATGCGGGCTGTTAGGAATGGACAAATACTTTGTTATTCTCTTAGTAACAGAAACAAAAAGGAAGCCTCAGCTCGCTTTACAAAGGCACGGAACAAGGGCAGAACATCTAAATGAACATCATTAATTAATCCCAGACAGCACTCATTCACAATAGTGGTTAATACAATAGTGTATCAAAAAGCATACCACATGGTACCTAGATCTGTGATGGAATATCTTTCTATGTGGCTTCACTCCAGCACAGGGAACCCAGATGAATAATATAGAATGCAGCAGGAGGGAAGCCAATTTGATGCCCAGATTGTTAACGGCTTATGCAATGAACCATGACTTTGGCCAATAGATTTGTTGAGAAAAACAGTATTACCCACTCTTCCTGAAAGAATCCTCTTTTGTTTTTGTTCATCCATTATTGGAAACAGTCTTTCAGACTTTAGCACAGCACAGTTTCCAAATTCCCATCACCACTTCAGTGGTTACTCCTTTCTAAGATCACACCCCAGTCATCATGTTTCTGTGCCTGCCTCTGTAAAAACTGCTGCTTAATATTTCCTGTTAGCTAATGCGTCTTGTTTTCTTATTTTACATTGATTAATCTCCATGCCCTTGAATCATATTTCAGATTGTATTCATGTTTCATAAGGTCCTTCCATAAGTTAGGGTACTGTCCTATTTACCTCTACCCCATTGTGGACATTGGTCTTGGTCTACAGAACTGATGCGCTGTAATCCACTACAATGCTGAGAATTATATTCTGCACTCTGTATCTTCACCTTGCTCTATCTATTGTACTTGAATTTGACTCCATTTTATTTATGTATGGTATATCTGATCTGTGTGGATAGCATTTAAAATAAAGTTTTTTGCTGTACCTCAGTACACGTGACAGTAGCAAAGCTAACTCTAAATCTAAAATGCTACCTTGTGGCATAGAAAGAGAGCATTCATCCCATTTGTCTGTACACACTATGAAAGCAAACCCACTCTCATTCTCCTACTTATTTCTCTGTAATCTCTTATCTCTCACATGCTAATCAACTCCACCCTGATTTAACTTCTACCCACTGACATTAGGGGAAATTTAGAGTGATCCTATCAATCAGCACTTCAGCAGGATGTGGGAAGATACTGGAGCACCAGGCAAAAAGTCTACACAATTCCTTCCTTATCTCACACCCTTTTGTCTCCCTTTCACCTCTCGGCTTTGTCACTTACACCACCCATCTGCTAATCAACCATGCTCCCCTTCACCCGTATCCACCTATCACCGGCCAGGTTTTGTCCTGCCCCCCACCTCTTTATTCCAGCTTTCTCACCACTACTACAACCACAGTGGCGCACCAGGTTTGTAGATTAATAGGCTTCTGTATTTTATCCCTAGTGTGTAGGATAGAATAAGTGTAGAGATGATCACTAGTCGACACGGACTCGGTCTGTTTCCACATTGTATCTCTAAACTAAACTCAACAATCAGTCTGAAGAAGGGCCGGACCCAAAAAGCAGAGTGTCCATTCCTTCCACTGACACTGCCTGACCCGCTGAGTTCCTCCAGCATTTGTGTTTTGGTCAAGATTCCAGCATCTGGATTTGTTTGTGTCCCGTTAATGGGTGATTGCGCAAATTCCATTAAGTCAACATTAATCATTAGAATACAGAACAGTACAGCACAAGAACAGACCCTTTGGCCCACAACGTCTGTGCCGAACATGATGCCAAGACCAACCCTTACCTGCCTGCACATAATTCATGTCATTCCATTCCCTGCATATCCATATGTCTATCCTAAAGTCTCGTAAATGCCACTCTTGCATCTGTCTCAACCATCACTCTCGGCAGTGCAGTCCAGGCACTCGCCACCCTGTGCGTACAAAAACTTAAAGCATGCATCTCCTTTAAACGTTGCCCCTCATACCTTAAACCTATGCCTTCTAGTTTTTGATTTTCCATCCTGGGAAAAAGGTTCTCACTGTCTAGCCTGTCTGTGCCTCTCATAATTTTATATATTTCTATTAGGTCTCTCCGCAACTTCTGACATTCCAGAGAAAATAATCCAAGTCTGTCCAACCACTCCCTCTAGTTAATATCCCTTAACCCAGGCATCATTGTGGTAAATTAGGATCAACCTTTTCTTAATGAAAAGGCCAAAGGGTAGGGAGTCTAATCGATGATTTGTTTGACGTTAATATTTTGCTTTCTCATTGTATCCCTTTGCCTGGAAATTCAACCTAATAAAAAAACTGGCAATACCGGAATTGTTCAGCAGATCAGACAGCAACTGTGAAGACAGAATCAGTAAGTTGGAGTAACTCAGCAGCTCAGGCAGCATCTCTGGAGAAAAGGAATAGGTTGTAGCGACCATAGAAAGTCGTCCTAGTTGTCAAACCCTCAGATTGGCCAGCAAGGTCACGTGTGGATGCGACCGTAGGGATTGGTCCAGAGAGCGACACCGCTGATTGGACAGTGTGGTCATGTGCGCTTTTGGCGCCCGAAAAGAGTTAGTTGGGAGACGTCTTCGAAGAGAACAGTTAGTTTTAATGGTTGTCTGTAATCTTGTTAAGAAAACTTTGTAAACGAATATTGCTGCCGCAATAAACTTCTTCAACAAAGAACAAGTTTCCAGACTCGCCATATTGGTGACCCCGACGTGATCCAGCCGATCACTTACCATGAGTGAATCAAACGCCTCGTTGTTGGTTCCTACGCCCAGCACACCGGAGCTAAGCATGGTCAGCATTCACCTTCCGTCGTTTTGGATATATCAACCACAATCTTGGTTTGTCCATACCGAAGCCCAGTTTCACTTAAGAAACATCTCAGCAGACGCAACAAGGCATTACTACCTCGTCAGCGCTCTACCGCCGGAGACGACCGCGCGGGTGATGCGGTTCATCATCAATCCTCCGGCAGAAAACAAGTACGAGGCCATGAAGGCACTGTTGTTACGGACCTTCGGGTTCAGCAGGCAGGACCGAGCTAAGCGTCTTATGCACCTACCGGATCTCGGAGATCGGCTGCCGTCCGTTCTCATGGCTGAAATGTTAACGCTAGCAGGTGAACATACGGATTGCCTCATGTTCGAGCAGGCATTCCGAGAGAAGCTTCCCGAAGATGTCAAACTTATGCTCACGGATTGTTCTTTTAAGGACCCCGTGGCATATGCAGAAAAAGCTGATGCGCTCATGGCGTTCAAATCGAAAGAAAGAGGTTCGATCAACAAGGTCTCGACATCAGCGGCCGCGCCACAGCGACATCAAGATGGCGCCGCGTCTCCCGCCATTTCTCCAAAAGCCCGCCAAAAGGATCCGCACAAGCGCGGCTGGTGCTATTACCATCTACGATGGGGTGGAGAATCCCGCAACTGTCGCTCGCCTTGTACCTTATCGGGAAATGCCTCGACCGGTTGTACATAGAGGCAGTTGCGATTGGCCAGAACCGATGCCTCTACGTCCGAGACCGATTCACGGACACAGAATGTTTGGTTGACACAGGAGCCATTGTCAGTATCGTACCGCCGACCGACCTTGAGACCAGATCGGGTAAGACAGGTCCTACCCTCATCGCGGTTAATGGCAGCCTCATCAGCACGTATGGTACGCGGAAAATGTCCCTGGTTTTAGGCCTCCGCACGTATGAATGGCCATTCATTATAGCAGATGTCAGCCAGGCGATCCTAGGCGCAGATTTCCTCTGGGCCTTTTCACTAGTCCCCGACGTCCGCGGTAACGACCTCCGACCCTCCGCCAGCAACGATGAGCCCGCCGCTCCGACAACCGCCACCCCGCCCAGCCCCACTGTCCAGGCCATCGTCGCGGCCCCCGACTCGTATGCTGAGGTCCTGGCGGAGTTTCCAGAGCTGCTCATCCAGCGTTTCAACGCCCCTTCGGCCAAGCACGGCGTGGTCCACCACATCCGCACCGAGGGCCCCCCCATTTTCGCTCGGGCCCGGAGGCTACCGCCCGACAAGCTGGTGGTGGCGCGGGCGGAATTTAGGAAGATGGAGGAAATGGGCATTGTCCGTCAGTCTGACAGCCCGTGGGCCTCGCCGTTGCATATGGTCTCCAAAGCATCTGGGGGGTGGAGACCATGTGGAGATTATCGGCGTCGCAACGCTGTCACCACGGCTGACCGCTACCCCATACCGCACCTGCAGGACTTCTCGTCTGGGCTGGAAGGTGCGGAAGTGTTCTCCAAGATCGATTTGGTGCGGGGATACCACCAGATTCCTGTGCGGCCGCAGGACATACCAAAAACTGCCACGATCACTCCGTTCGGGTTGTTCGAATGGTTGCGCATGCCTTTCGGTTTAAAGAACGCGGCGCAGGCTTTCCAGCGACTGATGGACCGTGTGGGTCGGGATTTGCCTTTTGTGTTTATTTATTTAGATGATATCCTGGTCGCCAGCCCCTCAGTGCAGGAACACCGGGTCCACTTGCGGGCCGTATTCGAGCGGCTCCAGGCACACGGGCTCGTCATCCAACCCTCCAAGTGTCAATTCGGCCTCCCTTCTCTCGATTTCTTAGGGCACAGAATCACCCCTGCCGGCGCCACCCCTTTGCCCGAGAAGGTGGAGGCTATCCGGGCATTTCCGCGGCCCACCACAGTGAAAGGTCTGCAAGAGTTCATAGGCATGGTTAACTTCTACCATAGGTTCCTCCCGGCAGCATCGCGGGTCATGTGCCCGCTCTTCCAGTGCCTTGCGGGTAAACCTGTAGAGTTGATATGGTCCCCAGCCGCGGAGTCGGCTTTTGCAGCAGCTAAGGCGGCTTTGGCAGACGCCACCATGTTGGTCCACCCGAGCGCCTCCGCCCCCACGGCCCTGACGGTTGATGCCTCTGACGTGGCGGTGGGTGGGGTTTTGGAGCAGCAGGTGGGTGGCTTTTGGCAGTCTTTGGCGTTTTTCAGCCGGCAACTGAGTTCGGCTGAGCTGAAATATAGCGCCTTTGACCGAGTGCTTCTGGCCCTCTATTTAGCTGTTACGTCACTTCAGGTATTTCCTTGAAGGCCGCCCGTTTGTGGCCTTTACGGACCATAAACCATTAACTTTTGCTTTTTCCAAATTGTCCGACCCATGGTCGGCCCGCCAGCAGCGGCACCTGACTGCCATCTCCGAGTTTACCACCGATGTCCATCATGTCGCTGGTAAGCTTAATGCCGTTGCTGACGCCCTGTCTCGGCCTGCTGTTTCCCCCATTTCAGCGGTGGACTGCGAGGTGGATCCCCAGGAGCTTGCGGAGGCACAGCTCCTGGCGGATACCGCCTCGGCATACCAGTCCACCACTTCGGGGTTGAAGTTGGCCCAGGTGGCCTGCGGGCCGGAGGGCACAAAAGTCTGGTGTGATGTTTCCCTTCCCCGTCCCAGGCCGGTAGTGACGCCCTCCCTTCAGCGCCGGGTGTTCGATGCCATTCACGGGCTGGCGCACCCGTCCATCCGCTCCACCTCTGCCTTAATAGCCGCTCAGTTTGTGTGGCATGGCCTGCGTAAACAGGTAGCTGTTTGGGCCCGTTCCTGCGTTCCCTGCCAGACCGCTAAAGTCCAACGCCATGTCCAGCCCCCAGTACAGGAGTTTGAGGTCCCAGCGGTCCGTTTTTTCCATATTCACGTGGATTTAGTCGGACATTTGCCTTCCTCCCGGGGCTACACCCATCTGCTCACGGTGGTGGATCGGTTCACCTGGTGGCCAGAGGCTTTCCCATTGTCAGATACCTCTGCTGCCTCTTGTGCCAGGACCTTGGCCCTCCATTGGGTGGCACGTTTCGGGGTTCCGGCTGTTATTACCACCGACAGGGGGCCACAGTTCACTTCGACCCTCTGGGCCACGCTAGCAGAGCTGTACGGTTCCCAGTTGCAACACACCACAGCGTACCACCCCCAGGCTAATGGGCTTGTGGAGAGGTTCCACCGACAACTCAAGGCGGCCCTCAGTGCGAGGCTGGAAGGCCCGGACTGGGTAGACCAACTTCCCTGGGTCCTTCTGGGCATCCGGACCGCTCCTAAGCAGGATCTCGGTGCTTCGTCCGCGAAACTAGTATATGGCTCGCCACTTCGAGTACCCGGGGATTTGCTTCCGGACCCCTCCGGCCAGCTGCCTCCAGTTCAGTCAGTCTTAGCATCTCTCCGGGCACGCGTGGGTTCCCTGGCCCCGGTTCCGACTTCACGTCATGGGTGTCCCATGGTACACGAACCGCCTGCCCTGAAAGACAGCGAGTTTGTATTTCTGCGTAAGGATGCCCATCTTTCCCCGTTGCAGAGGGTCTATGAAGGGCCGTTCCGGGTTTTGCGTAAGGGGACGGTCACCTTCACCTTAGACGTGGGCGGCAAGAGTGAGCTCGTCTCAGTGTCCAGGCTTAAACCTGCGCATTTGGATCCGGACCGCCCGGTCCTGGTCGGCCAACCACCTCGGCGAGGCCGGCCTCCTGCAGTTCCGCTCAGTCCAGGACCCCCCGCTCCGGTAGTTCCACCAGGTCCAGAATCCCCTGCTGCTGTGGTTCAGGCTGCCCCTCTCCTTACTCGTTCTGGTCGCGAAATCCGGCTCCCTGCTCGGTTCCGTACCTCGGATTCTGGGGGGGGTCATGTAGCGACCATAGAAAGTCGTCCTAGTTGTCGAACCCTCAGATTGGCCAGCAAGGTTACGTGTCGGTGCGACCGTAGGGATTGGTCCAGAGAGCGACACCGCTGATTGGACAGCGTGGTCAGGTGCGCTTTTGGCGCCCGAAAAGAGTCAGTTGGGAGACGTCTTCGAAGAGAGCAGTTAGTTTTAATGGTTGTCTGTAATCTTGTTAATAAAACTTTGTAATCGAATATTGCTGTCGCAATAAACTTCTTCAACAAAGAACAAGTTTCCAGACTCGCCATAAGGTGACATTTCAGGTCAAGACCCTTCTTCAGGTTGAGGCCCAGAGCACTCTGAAGAAGGGTCTTGACCTGAAAAATCACATATTCCTGTTACCCAGAGATGCTGTCCAGTCCGCTGAGTTACTACAGCTTTTTGTGTCTATCTTTGGCGTAAACTAGAATCTGCAGTTCCTTCCTACACAAGATAGAAACAGGATTATGTTTCAGGTCCAAAATACTTAATTCAGAAAGGCATTGTTACCTCAACCTGAAAATTTAACTTGGTTTCTCTATTCACAGATGCTGCCTGACCTGCTGAGTCTTTCCAGCATTTTCTGTTTTTATTTCTGATTTCCAGCCACTGCATTTATAAATTCATTTGTATCACAGTTTTTCTCAGCATCATGCAACTGAAAATTGATAACTTTCTTTTGAGGAAAATAAGTTGTTTTGGAGTCGGAGAATTTGACTGAACACTGTGCTATTCCCATGTCAGGACCATGTGCTGTTACCATTCCCTCAATTAACATTCCTTTTGGAGCTCTGTAATGAATTTGGACTGCATGGTACAGGAGTACCTGTTGTATCTCGGAGATCAGAAGTGTAAAGTATTTATATGCTTCTCCCTACCCTACTCTCTCCTGGAACCCTGCATTAACTCTACCCTTCTTCCATCCTACCTGTCCGATCCTGACACTGCTAATGGAGGCCATTTAAAACAGATGAGAGAAAACTTTTTCACCCAGAGAGTTGTGAGTAAATTTGTGGAATTCTCTGTCACAGAAGGCAGTAGAGGCCAATTCACTGGATGAATTTAAAAGAGAGTTAGATAGAGTTCCAGGGGCTAGCGGAATCAAGGGATATGAGGAGAAGGCAGGCAGCCATGATCACAATGAATGGCGTTGCTGGCTCGGCCAAATGGCCTCCTCCTGCGCCCATTTTCTACGTTTCTATGCTATTTGTCAGGGTGGCACGGTGGAGCAGCAGTAGATATGCTGCTTTACAGTGATTACAGCGCCAGAGACACGTGTTCGATCCTGACTACGGGTGCAGGCTATACGGAGTTTGTACTTTCTCCCCGTGACCGCGTGGGTTTTCTCCGAGATCTTCGGTTTCTTTCCACACTTCAAAGATATACATGTTTGGAGGTTAATTGGCTTGGTATAAATGTGCAGGGATCGCTGGTCGGCGCTGACTCAGTGGACCGAAGGGCCTGTTTCCATGCTGTACCTCTAAACTAAACTAAACTATCTCTCCTGAGAACTCGATAGCCACCCAGACTGCCTGATCTATTATCTTCTCATCAGGTCTGTTACCAAACTCCTGATTCCACATGTGGGAGGATCAAGTGACATATTTTCTTCTGCAAAAAATATGCACTTCTTAGCTACAGTTGACGTTTAATGCAGAGGCTCAATGACAAAAACAGTTGTTCGTCCACCACATCAGCTCCATTTTTACACAGCCTCACGGTTGCATTTGTCATTCCAGATAGTTTTGTTGCCTAGGTACATAAATTAGAGTCATACAATCATGCAGCGTGAAAATAGCCCCTTCAGCCCAACTTGCCCACACCAACTAACATGTCCCATCTAGTCCCACCTGCCTGCATTTTGCCCACATCTCTCTAAACCTATCCTATCCATGTATCTGTCTAAATGTTTTTTAAACGTTGCGATAGTCCCTGCCTCAACTACCTCCTCCGGCAGCGCACCCACCACCCTTTGTGTAAAAACGCTACCCCTCAGGCTCCTATTAAATCTTTCCCCCTTCATTTAAACCTATGTCCTCTAGTTCTCGATTCCCCTACTCTGGGCAAGAGACTCTGTGTGTTTACCTGATTTATTCCTCTCATGATTTTGTACACCTTTATAAAATCACCCCTTATCCTCCTGCTCTCCAAGGAATAATGTCCTAACCTGCTCAACCTCTCCCTGTAGCTCAGTCCCTCGAGTCCTGGCAATATCCTCGTAAACCTTCTCTGCATCCTTTCCAGATTGATCTTACAATTTCTTATAACTATATTCCTGCATCTCATCACCTTTCCTTGAGAACTGGATGAGGGTTTACAACAATATGATGGTTTCACGTTTACCATTACAGAGGCCAAGTTTAATTCCAGACATATTTGGTTATTGGCATTTACATTCCCCTGCTGCTTTGTTGAGTTCCTGTCTTTGGATCAATAGTCCAGAACATTGGCTACGCATCTAGTATGTCAACCACATCTTTGTCTATATTAAAACTTCTTATGAACTTTTACCACTTGGTTGCACATTCTCTCCTTGCTCCTAAATAATTTCCTCATATTTCTCTATATTCAGTTTCAACAGGCAGCTGCCTGTGTTATTTGCCAACTATATTTGCCAACTTTTCTGAGATGGTTTGTGTGGTCTTCTGGGTTAATATTGCTTCCTGATTTCATGACACTTAAAAATCTGGCAAGCAATTACCCAACACGATCAGAATAGTGGAGTTATAAGACTGCAGATGCTGGAATCTTGAGTGAAATACTAAGTGCTGGACAAACTCATCATATCAGGAAGTATCTTTAGATTGAGCTCAGTCTGAAGACAGGTCCCAACCTGAAACATTGTCCATCCATTTCCCTCCACGGACCCATTGATTACCTATTGATCATGATAGTGGGAGATAAGGGTTGTGGTGCTGGAATGGTTAATGGGAGAGTGTGGATGAATTAATTTTTGGAGTCACATGCACTGTTCGCACTCTAACACGGAAGAGCCAGAATTTCAATCTTCTTTTCAATCAAGCATCCATTTAAAACCAGGTAGAATTTGAACGAGGGTATCTGATGTTGTGAGACCCGAAACACCCGATGACCCCAGGTCACATCACTGAGGATGCGTCCCAGTGCATCCAGAAGATGTATCTTGCACACAGAACATGAAAATTGGTGGAGATAAAGAGACTGCAGATACTGGAATTTGGAGCAACAAATAATCTGCTGGAGGAACTCAGCAGATCTAGCAGGGTTTGTGGGGGAAAGGAAATATCGATGTATAAAGGGCCTGTCCCAGTTACATGATTTTTAAGGCGACTGCCAGCGACTGTCAAAGTCGTAGCAGATCGCCACAATTTTCTTTTACCCTAACAATGACCACGACAATGCCGAGTCAGGTCGATACAAGTAACTTTTTTTGTAAAAACTAGCACCTGGCTAAGAGATTACACCGTCTTCGGAAACATCGCTAAATTCCCACGCTTACCTGACCTTCAAACTGTCGCCTCCAATCTACCTGTCAAATGTCCTGACGGTAAATAAATTGGTTAAACAAAACTATCTTCTGGTATCTTCAAATGCCTTTTCTTAATTTAATATTATGTGCTTCTAAATGCATCTGCGACAGCCTAGCAAACCTGGGGACAGCATGCGATCATGCTGTCCCTAGCAAACCTGGGGACAGCACCCGCAATAAGCAACGATACCTGGCGACAAGCCAGCTGTCACCGAGAAATTTCTAGCAGGTAAATATTTCTGCGATGCGCCGAGATCCGCTACGATTGATTGAAGACTCCTCACGATCATGCCCGCGACACCCCGGCGAACGTTCGGCGACAGCCTAGTCAACGGCAGTCGCCTTAAAATCACCTAAGTGGGACAGGCCCTTATACAATACAATACAATACAATACAATATATCTTTATTGTCATTGTACCCAGGGGTACAACGAGATTGGGAATGCGCCTCCCATACGATGCAATAATTTAGGTAATTTAGACAGCAGCAACCCAACGAAACGAAACAGTTGTAACAGTTTTGGACAGGGTAAAGTGCAAGTTGATCTATGCGTTGTGGCCATCCGGCTCAGCAGGACCGGTTCATAGCAGCTATGGCCCTGGGGATGAAGCTGTTCCTGAGTCTGGAGGTGCGGGCATAGAAGGCCTTGTATCGTCTGCCCGATGGAAGGAGTTCGAACAGACTGTTGCAGGGGTGTGAAGAGTCTTTGTGGATGCTGGTGGTTTTCTGAGGCATCGTGTGTTGTAGATGCCCTCCAAGTCTGGTAGCTGTGTTCCGATGGCCCTCTGAGCTCTATGGACTACCCGCTGTAGAGCTTTCCTTTCTGCCTCCGTGCAGCTGAGAATATATCCGGAACGAATAATTAAGCATGCCCTGTTTTAATTTTACAGCACAATTCTTCACTTTACCTAACGCATAAAATCCACGACAGATAAAATATGCTATATTTAAATTAGTTTAGTTTATTGGCACATGTACGGTGAAAAGCTTTTATTGTGCGCTAACCACTCAGTAGAAAGACCCTACATGATAACAATCCAGCCATCCACAGTGTGCAGATACGTGCAAAGGGCATTCTAGCAAGCTATTCCTAAGCAGAATCTACAATATTAAAATTCCATCTACAGTGAGGAATGTATCTTTAAATAAATATTGTTTGAGATTTTAATTGGTTGTGTTTAAGGGATTAATTTTCCTGATATTTACAGAATAATGAAAGGCATAGATAAAGTGGATGTGGAAAGGATGTTTCTACTGGTCGGAGAGTCTAGGACCAGAGGTCATAGCCTCAGAATTAAAGGGCGCTGTTTTAGAAAGGAGGTGAGGAGGAACTTCTTTAGCCAGAGGGTAGTTAATCTGTCGAACTCATTGTCACAGAGAGCTGTGGAGGCCAAGTCAGTGGATATTTCTAAGGCAGAGATAGACAAATTCTTGAATAGAACGGGTGTCAAGGGTTATGGGGAGAAGGCAGGAAAATTGGATTAGGATGCAGAGATCAGCCATGATTGAATGGTGGAGTAGATTTGATGGGCCGGATGGCCTAATTCTACTCCTATAACTTGTGAACTTGTAAATATTGATTCCATCTTCAGTGGCCACTTCTATTGATTCTCTTTTGAGAATACAGTCCATGGAATGTACAAGGCATTTTCCTTTCATAACATCACAATTAGAAATGATAAATTAACCTGAAGCGTAAACTCGCAATGCTTCCTACCAGTAAAGGTAAAGGAGCCTTAATTTATTGGCATTATTTTAGCCATGGTCTCAAGTTACTTGTAAATGATACATTGAGCGATAAATTGCCGTGAGAATGAATCGTTGGCACTTCCTCTTGCAAGATGCTGCAAGTGAGCCGATTTGGTTTGAGGCAAGGAACACAGGGTATCTAGGATCCTAGTGAACAATAAAAAGCAACTGCAATTCTCCACAGCCAGGAAAATTTAAGGAATGTAGCAGTGAGCAGTAAGAGTACCTGGAAACATAAACTAGAGTATATATTCAAGTGGATTGAACATTTGGATTTTACAAGGATAATGGTGATGGCAGGTTTGATGTAGTCTACATCAGTAGGGTGTAGCCTAAATCAGTGGGGCGCTGCAGTGGTGTAGCTAGTAGAGCTGCTGCCTCACAGCGTCTGAGAGGTTTCGATCCTGACCTCGGGTGCTGTGTGTGTTTGCATGTTCTTTCTGTGACCGTGTGGGTTTCCTCCAGGTGTTCCAGTTTCCCCCCACAGTCCAAAGAAGTGTGGGTTTGTAGGTTTATTATCTTTTGCAAATTTCCCCTAGTATGTCAAGAGTGGATGTGAAAGTGGGATAATAGAGAATCAGTGTGAATGGGTGATCGATGGTCGGCGTGGACTCAGTGGGCTGAAGACCCTTTTTCCACACTGTGTCCCTAAACTAAATTACATCAGTGTTTTCCTTTATAAGGTAATGATACTCATTCTTGGCCTATATTAAACGATAATTAGGCCACAGCAAGATACTCCAATTATTTCTGGGTGCCACATTGCAGGAATATTCTGATGGCATTAAAGAGATTTTTTGAAGGATTTGTCAGGGTTGAAGAATTTTAGTTATGCAGAAAGGCTTGTTTGATTTGGAACAAAGGCGGCTGAGGGAGTCTAATGGGCAAACAATTTAATGTGAGTAAAGATTCCTGACAGATGCCAGAAGCATACATTGTGAAATCAACTCCTATAGTCACACCTTGTACTAAATGAAAGAATGGAAGGTTGCCAGTTGGGATTATGCAGATTTGATGTATCTATTTCACATAAGACTCCAGAAAATGTATTATCCTGAAATTATCAATCAGTCAACTTCAGGAAACAGGGTGTAGTACACCCTCCAGCGTGCATCAATGATGCTGAATTGGAGATGGTTGAGTGCTTCAAATTTCTTCGTGTATATATCACCAACAATTTGTCTTGGTACAACCACACTGATGCCACAGCCAAGAAAGCAGACCAATGCGTCTTTCACTGAAGACTACGGAAAATCAACATGTCTCCACTGGCTCATACCAATTTCTGCAATGTACTATAGAAAACACCTCTCCGAATTCATCAGAGCTGGATGTGACAACTGCTCTGCTCAAGATTGAAAGCTCACAGAGAATCATGGACACAGCCCATTCCATTACATAAACCAGCCCCCACCACATGGACTCCATCCATTCTTCATGCTCTCTCAGGCAAGCAGCAGACATCATCAAGGATCACTCACACTCCGATCATTCTCGCTTCAATCTCCCACCAGGCAGAAGATACAAATGCTTAAAAGGAAGTACCACTAGAATCAAGAACAGCCTCTTCCCAGCAGACATCAGGTTTTCAAATTGACCTCTGTTATGCTGTGATCCAAATTCTTAATGTATATAACAAACAACAGCTGACCCAACACTGATCCCTGCAGCACACTACTGGTCTCGGGCCTCTAACCAGAAAAGCAACTCTCCGCAACTACCCTTTAACTCCTTCCTCCAAACCAATCTTGATTCCAATTGGATCTAACCCATCTCGGATTCCATGCGATTTAACCTTCCAGACAAATCTACCAAAGCGGGACCTTGTCAAAGGCCTTACTAAGGTCCAAATAGACAATGTCCACTGCCCTGCCCTTATCTGTTCTCTTGATAACCTCTTAAAAAAACTCAATCTAATTTATGAAACCCGATTGCCTATGTGTAAAGAGATGCTGACTATCCCTAAACAGTCTGTGCTTATCCAAATGCTGATGGACCCTATCCTTAAGAATCCCTTCCAACAAATTACCCACCACTGACGACAAGCTCACCAGCATGTCATTCCTTGGCTTGTCCTTGCTGTGCTTCTGAAATAATGGTACAACATTATCCACCCTTTAGTCTTCTGGAACATCACCTTTTATTCCACACTCTGTTTCTTTCTCTTTTGCACTACCTATTGTACTCATGTATGGTATGATTTGCCTGAATAGTATGCACAACAAAGTTTTTATTGTATCACATAATACATGGCAATAATGAACCAACAAACCCAATAATTTAATTGCATTAACATCATTGAATCCCCTTACGTATCGATATCCTACAAGCTATAGGGCGGCAGTGTGGCACAGCGATAGAGCTGCTGCCTCACGGCACCAGAGATCAGAGTTCGATCCTGACGACGGGTGCTGTCTGTGCAGAGTTTGTATGTTCTCCCTGTGACTGCGTGGGTTTTCTCCAAGTGCTTCAGTTTTTTCCCACATCCTAATCTCATGCGGGTTCGTAAGTTAAGTGGCCTCTGTAAATTGCCCCTAGTGTATAGGGTGCGAAAGTGGGATAACATAGAACTAATGAATGGGCGATGGTCGGCATGGACCTAGTGGGCCAAAGGGCCTGTTTCCACACTGTATCTGTAAACTAAACCTAACTATTCTGGAGGTTATCGTTGACCAGAAACTGAAATTGAGCAGCCATATGCACAATGTGGCTACAGGTACAGGTCAGACATTAAGAACCCTAAGCAACTCACATCCTAACTTGCCAAAGTCAGTCCACCATACACAAAGCTCAAGTCAGAAAGGTGATGGAATATTCACCACGCCTGGATGAATGCAGCTTCAATAACATGTAAGAAGCTCAACACTATACAGGTCATAGCAGCCCATGTGGGAGGCACCCCATCCATTTCTATTCACTCACTTCACTAGCGATGCAGTGCAGCAGCAGTTTGTACCGTCTACAGGACGCACTGTAGCATTTCACCAAGGCTCCCTAGACGGCTCCTCCCAAAGCCATTACCTCCACCAGCTAGAAGGGCAAGGGCAGCAAAAGCAAGGGAACACTATGACCTGAAAGTTGCCGTCCAAGCCACTGTCCTAACACCTACACCTAACTTCCTACACCATCCTAACCTGGAAATACTTTGTTGCTTCTTTGCCGTAATTGGACAAAATCTTAGAATTCCCTCACTAACAGTATTGTGAGTATAACCACATCCCGAGGACTGCAGAGGTTCAAGAAGGCAGCCTAACAAATTAAAATTGTTTAATTTATCTTATCTTAAATTATCTTTAGAGATACAGCACAGAAACGGGACCTTCTGCCCACCATATCAACACTGACCAATGATCACTCCTTCGCACTTGTCCTATGTTATCCAACTTTCTCAGTTCATGCCCTACACATTAGGAGACATTTTACAGAGGCCAATTAACCTTTAAACCTGCACATCTTTGGGGTGTGGGAGGAAACAGGAGCAATCGGAGGAGACCCACACGGTGTCTGGGAGAACGTGCAAACTCCACGCAGACAGCACCAGAGGTCAGGATCAAACCCAGGTCTCTGGTGCTTATGAGGCAGCAGCACTTCCAGTTGTGCCACTGTGCCCTCCTTCACAAGAGAAATTAAGGATGGGTAATTAAATGCTGGCTCAGCTCATACCTTTAGGAAATAGACAAGCAACATCTCTGCCCACATTGAACCAGAATGGAGGAAAGAAAGGCATCCAGATGGAGTTGACATCTGCTCTATATTTCACGTAAGATGTATATAATACAGTGGAGCAAACAGTTTCTTCTGTTTCCTTTGGAATATTCAACCAATTAAATGTTTGCCGACAGTGACTCCCATTCCATGTAATTTGGATGTCTGTGTGTTCATATTTTGGAATGCTTTGATGCCAATTTGAATAAGAAACATTCTAACATGAAACAACAGATCTGCCTGAACATTTATCTTAATAACTCCAAGCTCTCTCAGGGAGAGAAAGTAGATAAAGTTGTCTGAGCTCTCAATGAAGAATGATCTTCTGCAAGTGGAGAGGTTGATTTATCCAGTGCTTGCACAAGCAAATTACCCTACTTACGTGGCTTTTTCTCTCAGTCAATTCACTTGTATTTTTGATCAGTCATAGAGATTTTCCCAAGTTTACCCAAAATCAGGAATAGAAGATCACTAATTATTGGCATTCTGCCGATTATCTTTCATAAACAGTGAAACAACTCTCTGAGCTTATGTTTAAATATTCACTGCGATCTACTTAATCAAAGTTACTTTTGGCTGAAATGGCATTGACTAAAAGAAATAATAGTATAAATATTGTGTTAATTCTTTAAATATCTTGTTGTTTTCTTCTGTCCATTGCTTTGTTAATGATTTATTGCTAAAAGATCAGAGGTTGGAAAGACTCACGGGACTGCAATGTGTATGTACTGCTGTGATCCCCACCTTCTCTTTAATTGTACCTGTACCTCCCCCTCCCTGTGTGTACTGATGACAAAGTTGATCTGACTTGATATTGCAGATTGGAGAGAAGATGTGAAAGTATCAAAGAAGAGCCAAACCAAAGATTGAATAAGCAACATAAGATGGTTAGGTCCAGTGATGGAGGAATGTAGCTCAATGTTCCAGTTCAGAGGCATTAATAAATCCAATTTGTATCATTTTGGCATTGAAAGAAGTCTGACAGGTTCTTGATTAATAAGGGTGTCAAAGGTTACAAGGAGAAGTCAGAAGAATGGGGTTAAGAGGGAAAGGCAGATCCAGCCATGATTGAATGGCAGAGTCCACTTGAGCCAAATAGCCTAATTCTGCTCCTCTGGTTTATGAACTTATAAAATCAGGAAGGAACAGACTAAGCATGGGTGGATTCAAAGCTGGAACCAACAAATTGTATGAATGATGAATAATCAACATGAAGAAATGTTCCTGTCCAACATCCAATCTTCCAACCTCATTGTGTTCCAAGTTCTCAAAAGCTTAGCTGTGCACATTCCCTTCTACAACTCCCACTCCCATACTGACCTTTCTGTCCTGGGCCTCCTCCAATGCCAGAGGGAGTCCACATGCAAATTGGAGGAACAGCACCTCATATTTTGCTTGGGCAACGTACAACCCAGCAGCATGAATAATTGATTTATCTAACTGCAAGACACCCTTGCATTCCCTCTCTCAAATTTCACTGTAACTCAATTTCACTTTACCTTAATTGGTGCATGTGACAATTAAATTGAATCTTGAATCTCTCCAACTTTCCCCCACCCTAGTCTTGGTAATTTCACTGTATTCCTTCATTATCGCCACGTCCCCAGCCAATAATGGACCATTGTGGGCTCCACCTTTCCTGAGTCATCAATGCAGGCTCAGTTTTGTTCAATAGACAATAGATAATTGACAATAGAAAATAGGTGCAGGAGAAGGCCATTCGGCCCTTCGAGCCAGCACCGCCATTCAATGTGATCATGGCTGATCATTCTCAATCAGTACCCCGTTCCTGCCTTCTCCCCATACCCCCTGACTCCGCTATCCTTAAGAGCTTTATCTAGCTCTCTCTTGAATGTATTCAGAGAATTGGCCTGCACTGCCCTCTGAGGCAGGGAATTCCACAGATTCACAACTCTCTGACTAAAAAAGTTTTTCCTCATCTCTGTTCTAAAGGGCCTACCCCTTATTCTTAAACTGTGGCCCCTGGTTCTGGACTCCCCCAACATTGGGAACATGTTTCCTGCCTCGAACATGTCCAACCCCTTAATAATTTTATACGTTTCGATAAGATCCCCTCTCATCCTTCTAAATTCCAGTGTATACAAACCTAGTCGCTCCAGTCTTTCAACATATGACAGTCCCGCCATTCCGGGAATTAACCTAGTAAACCTACGCTGCACTACCTCTCCTTACGTCTAATTTCCCCCTCACTGACTTTCAGTCTGACGAAGGGTCTCCATCCTTTTCTCAAGAGATGCTGCCTGACCCACTGAGTTACTCCAGCATTTTGTATCTATCTTCTAATCTACAAAGATGGTCGAGTGATACAATTAATAGCTTGACCAGTGTTCATTCCTGCAATACTAATTTTTACCCTTTTACCACCACTCCATCTTAGTGCTTTTACTCCAATTTCCTGAGTCAGCTTTTACTTTAAATCTCTCTGTCAAGTTTCTTGGGATATCTTCTACATTAAGGCACCATAGAAATGCAAATTATTGACCGTAAAACATTCAGACAGACGTACCATTTAGCATCTGGTGTGTTGGTAGAATACAGTGTGATTCATTCAGTAAGAATTTGACTGTAAGATTAAATATGCTGAAAATTCTTTATTTAGTTTTGATTTATTTATTCATTTCACTCCGTGATGTATTTATTTATCGGTGCGCGGAGAATTTATTTACTTCACACTGCCCTGATTTTGTTTACACATTTACTTAAAGCTTTTATTATCTGTTCCTTAAAACCTCAAGAATCTTTATTTAGCCACCTCATTTCAGAAGTTATGCTCGTTTGAAATACAGTCAGTGTATGTTTACCATATTCCCCGAGCAATGTATTTATTTATTACCTAAGCTTCAGGGAGCAATCCTGTGTGAGGTTAGCAAAGCATTCAACAATCTTTGCTCATGGAGTCAATTTCCTGAAATAAGATTCCAAATATTAATGGAACAGTGGAATTAATGTGTTGAGTGCAACAGATGGCAATAATATTGAGCAAACTGTAGTAAGCGTAGGTGAGGCGTTGCATTTGGGCAGACTAATTAAAGAGGAAGGAGTCTTGAGATATAGTGCAGGAGCTGACATATGTTTGTTATGGATTATGAATCAGCAACATAGTTGAGCCTTATATCCACCACCTTATCCCTCAAAATGTGATTGTACAGATTCAGAGCTCGACATCCTGATTTTCTTTCACTGACTGGCATTCTGCTCCATTTCAATAGATTGTTGGTTTCGGCCTGAGATCCATCCACTTGGGTCTGTCCATTGTGTACATTGTTTTCTATTTTGAGTTGGGCAAGATAAGAGCGATGGAGTTGCGATGGAGTTGCTGCCTTACAGCGCCACAAACTTGGGTTCCATCCTGACTATGGACGCTGTCAGTATGGAGTTTGTACGTTCTCCTTGTGATCACATGGGTTTTCTCTGGGTGTGGTTTCCTCCCTACCTCCAAACATGTGCGGGCTGGTAGGTTAGTTGGCTTCTGTAAGTTGCACCGAGTACGTAGGACATGGGTGATTGCAGGTCAGCGTTGACTCACTGGGTCGAAGGGGCTGTCTATCTAGACTAAACTAAAGAGGATGGTAAATATGTGGGGGAGTTATAAAGGCTCAGACAATAAATGTATCAATATGTTTTGGTTCATTGAACTTTTGTAAAGATGACTTCCAAGCCTAGCTTCTCACGGCTGTTTGTGCTGAACAATCATTTCATTGGTAATTGTGCCAGGACTTCTGCTTGCCTCTGTGGCACAGTTGCTAATCCACAGACTTTTCCTCCCAAACCAGTCATTAAACTCGTAGAGTGGATTGATGACCACAACAGCAGTTCTCACTGCACCAGAAGGAGGAGAGCAGCTTGTGTGGTCTCTTGGAGGTTATGACCAATTAAAGCAAGGATGTGCCTTATTTACCAGTGGAGATCAGTGCTGGGCTGCAAGAGTGTCAGAAGTGTGCTCACAGAAGTGTGCTCACAGAAGTGTGCTCACAGAAGTGTGCTCACAGAAGTGTGCTCACAGAAGTGTGCTCACAGAAGTGTGCTCACAGAAGTGTGCTCACAGAAGTGTGCTCACAGACGTGTGCTCACAGAAGGAGGTGCTCTCACACCATAGATACATTCACCGAGGATCAAGGGAAAAAGAGTTTGATTCCTGAGCACCGAGAGAAGGAAAACATGTCAAAGGGTAGTATGGAAGTAGTTTTTACCGGAATACTGCTTTAATTAGGTGGTCATGAGCAGTTTGATGAAGGGTCTCGACCCGAAACGTCACCTATTCCTTTTCTCCAGAGATGCTGCCTGGTCTGCTGAGATACTCCTGCATTTTGTGTCTATCTTCGGTAGAAACCAGCATCCTTCCTACACTTACTTAATTAGGTGCTGTTAGCTGCAAGGAGAGGTTGGACACACTTGGATTGTTTTCTCTTGAACACCGGAGGTTGACAGGAGATCTGTCAGGAGTATATAAAATGAGAGGCATAAAATGAGAGGCATAGGTAGGATAGACAGTCACAATCAATGGTTCATCAGTATTTTATTGTCACATGTACCAAAGTACAGTAAAATCTTTGTTTGCATACAGTTCAGTGATAAGCGTGCTATACACTAGGTACATTCGAAATAAGCAGAAGATATATATTTTTTCCGAGGGTGAAAATGTCAAAGACTGGAGGGCATAGCTTTAAGGTGAGGGGGGGGGGGGGGAAGTTTAAAAGAGATAAGGTTTTTCTACTCAAGGATGGCGGGTGCGTGGAGCACTCTGCCAGGGATGGTGGTGGAGGCTAATATGAACGTGGCATTTAAAAAGCTTTAAATCGGCACATGAATATGAAGGGATGGCAGGATATGGATCACATGCAGGGAATGAAATTCGTTCATCTTGGTATCATGTTCAGCACAGACATTGTGGTCCAAAGGGCAAGTCCTGTGCTGTACTGTTCTATGTTCAGCTGTGAAGAAGATGCTTGCCTTTCATGCCCTTTCTCTGTCAATAGAATTTGCTGTGCTAAGGTGACCATCTATAAAACCTGTATTATCAGCTCAACTCTCAACTATTTTGTGAACTTACTTTAACTGACAAGGGATTCTATTAGTTATCAACAGTTGATAGCCCAGTTTAGGGGACAGCACAGTGGTGCAGTGGTAGAGTTGCAGACTTGCTGCACCAGAAACTCGGATTCGATCCTGACTTTGGGTGCTGTCTGTACGGAGTTTGAACATTCTCCCCGTGACCACATGGGTTTTCCCTGTGCCCTCCGGTTTCCTCCCACACTCCAAAGACATACAGGTTTGTAGGTTAATTGGCTTCGGTAAAAAATTGTAAATTGTCCCTAGTTGTATGATAGCGCTATTGTACGGGGATCGCTGGTGGGCACGGAACCGGTGGGCTGAAGGGTCTGTTTTGGCACTGCATCTCTAAACTAAACTAAACTAAACTAAACAGTTCATTGAAAGAAAGACGGCACCTCTTTGTCTGACTGTCATGGCTGATGTTTGTCATTGTCAGGCAAGAACATGTGTCTGTGCCATTCACTTTCCTTTAGCATTGCATACTCTCCTCACAAGCGATAACAGCATAGAAAACAACATCGCCCTGGGTCCATGTAATCAGACAAATGGAAATAATTCTAAGACAGATAGAGGAATTTGAAGGAAAGTCTCCTGGGGATGATCCTAAAAACAGTGCAAGCCCACGAATAAGGGGAACTTTCCATATGAGCTTTCCCTGAGTACTGCAATGACCTTGCACTATATAATAGAAGATGCCAAGAATAAAGAGGTAACATATTTCAGTGCTCACCACAACTGTGGGCCTTAATGCTCGGTTGCCAGTAATACTTTCATTGCCATATCTGCTCTGGTATTCAATCCACACTCTCTGAAGCTTAGAGACATCAGCAAGGGAGGAGGCACCCTGATGGGTGAAGCAGTAAATGGTGAGATCAAAAATTTGCATGTCTTTGCTCCACACTGGATGCAGAATTCGCCATTCTTGGTTGCGAAGTCCAGAGACTGAATTCAGAAGACCAATAATTTGGGAGTGTTGTAACTTTGATGGAGGTGGTTGAGAAGATTTATGAAATATCAGTCTACTCTCTGCACCTGCAACTCTCCAAATTCTGAAAGGAAATTTCCTATGCCCTAAAAGAACAGCCTGGGAGATTTCCACAACAACAAGATAAAAACAAAAGATATTAAAGACAATGATGTCTTTTAAAATTGCAAGTTTTGAGGCAGCACAATGGTGCAGCGGTAGAGTTGCTGCCTTACAATAGGTTTTCTCCGGGTGCTCCGATTACCTCCATACTCCAAAGACGTACAGGTTTGTAGGTTAATTGGCTTCAGTGGTACACCCTAGTGTGTAGGATAGTGCTGGCATATGGGATGATCGCAAATCAGCACAGGCTCGGTGGGCCGAAGGGTCTGTTTCTGCTCTGTATCTCTAAACTAATCTAAAACAAATCCAGTGAAATAACAGGGTGGCACAGTGGTAGAGGTGCTGCCTCACAGTGCCTGAGACCCAGGTTTGATCCTAGCAATGGGTGCTGTCTCTGTGGAGTTTGTACGTTCTGCCTGTGATTGTGTGGGTTTTCTCTGGGTGCACACCGGTTTCCTCCCACGTTCCAAAGACGTGCAAATTTGCATGTTAATCGTCTTCTGTAAATTGCCCCTAGCGTGTAAGATACGAAAGTGGGATAACATGGAACTAGTGTACAGGTGATCGATGTTCGCCATGGACTCGGTGGGCCAAAGGGCAAGTTTCCTCGCTGTAACTCTAAATATAATTTCTGCAAAATTGAACACTCTGGATGGTGGGGTGGAGAACATTAAATACGTGGTCGAATATTGGCCTCAGGTTATTTTCTCTTTTGCACATTGTATTCCACAGGCTTCAGTGGAACTGAATGAAAACACTAGTCAATACTCTTAAGTGTGCTTAGTATCAGTGTTCAGAGTTGAATTTGTCCTCCCGCATAAGTCTTAACAGAATTTCCATTGCACATGAAGCAATTTAAAATAATGCACAGGGAAGCAAAACCTAAAGCAAAATCAGCTGTTGCAGTCATAGCAGTCTCTTCCAATGTGGAATCCACCTCAGGACACAACGCTTTAATGTTTCATTTTGTTTAAACCTTTATGCAATGGGAAGTTTAATTTGAGAAAATGCAAAAGACCACATGTGGGAATCCAAAGTCTGGATTACACAACCTGAGTGATGTTTTGACAACGGTGAATCCCATTCTCGATGTAGAATGACATGTTATGATGAGAAAATGCGGTAAAAACTTGACTGCTGGTTATCAAGTTATATGAAGAGATGGGAGCTTCAGTTAGATATGTCGAGATGTAAATGTCCTTATACACACTGGTGCTAAGGTGATTGTCTTTAACGAAACCACCCATTGCTGGCATTTTGCACATGGATGGTTTCAGCAGTGGGAAAGTCTAGGACCAGAGGGCACAGCCTCAGAATAAAAGGACGCACCTTTACAATGAAGAGGAAATGGAAATTCTTTAGCCAGAGGATGCTGAATCTCAGGAATTCATTGCCACAGACGGCTGAAGGGTCTAAGTCATAGGGTATTTTTAAAGTGGAGATTGATAGCTTATCCATTAGTAAGAGTGTCAAAGGTTACGGGGAGAAGGCAGGAGAATGAGGTTAAGAGTGAAAAATAGATCACCCTTGAATGAATGGCAAAGCAGACTTGATGGGCCAAATGGCCTAATTCTTCTCTTATGCTTGTGAAATAAGATAAGGTAGGAAAAAATTGTATTACAGTGTTGTTTTTTGAAAGTATGGACGGAAACCTTTTCCCCACAGTATTGTGTTCAGTCTAATCTTTGGGCTTATAGTTGCTCCAGTCAATGTTATGACTCTCACTTTCCAGTAAACATTTTAATTCATGCCAAGTCTTGACTTCACTGTTTGCATCAGCTGGAAGAAGCCTCCCCAGTGAGCTAGCACATGGAGACCACCGCTTGGGTCTGATCGGATTAAATCCTTGCCTCTGGAATCTATTGTAGTTTAGCACAATGAGCTAAAATTTCACCCCATTTTACCAGTAATACTTTCTAATGGAATGGATGCATTTTTATTGCAATTATTAATCACAGGACCTGAAGCACCATAATATTGATGATTAGATCATGAATTTAATTATTTTACTGAATATTGCGATATGTTTTAAGAATGGAAGAATCTTCTGTTTTAATATTTTTGAAATAGCTGCCTCATTCTTGAAAAACTTGCACGTCCAACGTTCGCACTGTTTGAAAGGGTACAAACTTAGCTCCGTGTTGAAATTTTGGGCTTTTAATATTCTGTAAATAACAAAATATTAAAATTAAAATATTAATATTATAATGTTTTGTAATATTTTGGGCGGCACGGTGGCACAGATGTAGACTTGTTGCGTTACAGCGCTTGCAGCGCTGGAGACCCGGGTTCAATCCCGACAATGGGTGCTGTCGGTACGGAGTTTGTACATTCCCCCAGTGACCTGCGTGGGTTTTCCTCCGAGATCTTCGGTTTGCTCCCACACTCCAAAGACATATAGGTTTGTAGGTTAATTAGCTTGGTAAATGTAAAACATTGTCCCTAGTGTGTGTAGGATGGTGTTAATGTGTGGTTGGCGCGGACCCGGTGGGCCGAAGGGCCTGTTTCCACGCTCTATCTCTAAACTAAACTAAACTAAAAAACACAATGTGCTGGAGGAACTCAGCAAGCCAGGCAGTATCTATGGAGGGAATGGACAGGTGACTTTCCAGGTCAGGACCCTACTTCAGGCTGGTTGTAGTGAAATCCTTACAGTTCACTCCAGCATTTTGTGTTTTGCTCAAGATTCCACCATCTGCAGATCCGTGCGTCTCTAATTAACATTTTATGTAGCGGCCCCCTATTCTGGTGAAGGGACCGGAAACACTTTTTCCACAGATACTGCCAGACCTGATCACTATTTCCAGCATTTTCTGTTTATCTTTCATGTTCCTAACACCTACTGATTTTTGATTTCCATTAGAGACTTACTTCACAGACTTGCGAGATAATGTGTAATGTTACCTTCTCCTTCCTCACTGCATTCCCTGAGGTCTTTTAGGGAAGGAAAGATTATCCCACTGCCAGGGTTGTCTTTCATGTGACTCCAGATTCCCAACAATGAGGTTGACTCTTGGCGTTCCTATCTAATGGTCTGGAAAACTGTACAAGGGAAAATGGGAGTAGGTAACAAATGCTGACCTTGCTAAATGTTGACCTTTCATCCCGAAGCTAAATGCATTAAAAAAACATTGATATTATATAAAAATAACTTAAACCAACAAATTGCAAATGATTTTGTGAACTAGAAATAGCTATTACGTTTTTTAAATTGCTTTTTGTAGCTACAAACTGATGACTTGCTTGGAGGTTTCTCATTACTGGTGTCAAAGCAGCGGCGTTAGTTCAGCGTAACATTCATTTCCAGCACAGAAATAATCAAAGTAATTTGCTGTTCAGCGACTTACAACAGCTTTTGAGGAGTGCCTGAGGTTTGGTGAATACAACCTTCCTATAATTCAGTGTAGGAAAGAACTGCAGATGCAGGTTTACACCGTAGACACAAAATGCTAGAGTAACTCAGTGGGACAGGCAGCAGCTCTGGAGGGAAGGAATGGGTGACGTTTCAGGTTGAGACCCTTCTTCAATTTGAGTTACTCCAGCATTTGGTGTCTATCTTCCTATATTCACACCTGGTTTCAACAGTGGCTAAATTTCTGTTTAAAGTTTTAAATACATATGCATTCAAAGTCAAGTTTCATTCATTTCTATATGTAGTTTAAGAATAAATACCCCCCTATGTCACCTACACTATGCCATCTGCATCTTTGCCTCATTAGAGCATCAGTATTATTTGCACTAAAAGTAGAAAAGTATGCACTGATTTGCCTTACATGTGCCTCAGAAATGATGGTTTAGAGACATCAGAGACTGGAGATGCTGGATTCTTGAGTACAAAACAAACTGCTGGAGGAACTTTGTGGTCAGGCAGCATCTGTGGAGGGAAATGTGCAGATGATATTTCAGGTTGAGACCCAAAATGTTGTCTGTCCATTTTCCTCCACAGATGCTGCTGATCCACAGAGTTCCTCCAGTAGTTTGCTTTAAACTTAATTTTCAATCATTCAGTAGAACTTAGAGACGCGGATGGTATGATTTCTATTTTTTTCAGATTCTATGGCCCACAATGATAATGCTGATTTTTGATTCTTTATTCTGTTTTCTAGTTTAGCAGGAAATGTTGATGATGATGATGATGATGATGATGATGATGATGATGATGATGATGATGATGATGACGAAGATACGTTATTGTCACATGTACCTATGTACCTCGGTGCAGTGAAATTCTTTGTTTTGCGTACAATCCAGTAAAATCATACTGGAGGAATGTGTTCGTTGCTAAATCTCCACAGGAACTGGAATAGAGTAATTTTCGTGAAATTCCAGTCCCTTATTTCCTTGGAGAATTTGCTAAAACAGAGGGAAAAATTGAAAGGACTTTTTCCCCATATGGTTTCACATCTTTGTCGTTTATTCTTTGGAGGAGAAAAAAAATGATCCAACAACAGGCAACTAGGGTAGCCAAGCCTATATTGCAACATCACAAGTAACCAGCTAACAGGGAATGTCACCGCAGAAAATAAATCCAAATGGTTATGCGATGAATGGCCGCATTGTTCTGTGCAATGTGTGTGGACATTTTGGATCTCCCAGTCACTTTGAGATGCAATGCATTGTAAAAAGTCAGATCTGTAGTATTGTAAGGAATAATGCTGGCTGAAGACATTATTTCTATTACTTTCCATTCATCTTTGCAGAGTCGGCACAGAGGTAGTGTTGCTGACTCACAGTACCAGAGACCCGGGTTTGATCTTGACTATGGGGCTGTCTATGCGGAGTTTTACATTCCCCCTGTGACCGTGTGGATTTTCTCCGGATGCTCCGGTTTCCTCCCACACTCCAAAGACGTTTAGGTTAATTGGCTTCTGTAAATTGTCACTTGTGTGTAGGATAGAACTAGTGTGCAGGTGATCACTGGCAGGCACAGACTTGTTGGGCTGAAGGGCATAGAAAACATAGAAACAGAGAAAATAGGTGCAGGAGGAGGCCATTTGGCCCGTCGAGCCAGCACAGCCATTCATTGTGATCATGGCTGATCATCTACAATCAGTAACTTGTGCCTGCCTTCTCCCCATATCCATTGATTCCACTAGTCCCTAGAGCTCTATCTAACTCTCTTTTAAATTCATCCAGTGAATTGTCTTCCACTGCCTTCTGTGGCAGAAAATTCCACAAATTCACAACTCTCTGGGTGAAAAGGTTTCCTCTCACCTCAGTTTTAAATGGCCTCCCCTTTATTCTTAGACTGTGTCCCCTGGTTCTGGACTCCCCCAACATTGGGAACATTTTTCCTGCATCGAGATTGTCTAATCCTTTTATAATTTTACACGTCTCTCTAAGATCCCCTCTCATCCTTCTAAACTCCAGTGAATACAAGCCTAGTCTTTCCAATCTTTCTTCATATGATATTCTCCATCCCAGGGATTAACCTCGTGAACCTACGCTGCACTGCCTCAATAGCAAGGACGTCCTTTCTCAAATTAGGAGACCAAAACTGCACACAATACTCCAGATGTGGTCTCACCAGTGCCCTATACAACTGCAGAAGGACTTATTTGCTCCTGTACTCAAATCCTCTCGTTATGAAGACCAACATGCCATTAGCTTTCTTCATTGCCTGCTGTACCTGCACGCTTACTATCAGTGACTGGTGTACAAAGACACCAAGGTCTTGTTGCACTTCCCCTTTACCTAATCTGACACCATTGATAATCATCTGCGTCCTTATTTTTGCTGCCAAAGTGGATAACCTCACATTTATCTACATTATCCTGCATCTGCAATGCATCTGCCCACTCACTCAACCTGTCCAAGTCACCCTGCATTCTCTTAATATCCTCTTCACAGTTCACACTGCCACCCAGCTTTGCGTCATCCGCAAACTTGCTAGTGTTACTTCTAATTCCATCATCCAAATCATTAACATATATTGTAAATAGTTGCGGCCCCAGCACCGATCCTTGCAGCATTCCACCCACCACTGCCTGCCATTCTGAAAAGGACCCGTTTATTCCTATTCTTTGCTTCCTGTCTGACAACCAATTATCTATGTCAATACCCTACCCCCAAAACCATGTGCTCTAATTTTGCTCACCAACCTCCCGTGTGGTACCTTATCAAAGGCTTTCTGAAAGTCTAGATACACTACATCCACTGGCTCTCCTTCATTCATTTTACCTGTCACATCCTCAAAAAATTCCAGAAGATTAGTCAAGCAGGATTTCCCCTTCATAAATCCATGCTGATTTGGACCAATCCTGTTACCACTATCCAAATGCGCCGTTATTACCTCTTTAATAATTGACTCCAGCATCTTCACCACCACCGATGTCAGGCTAACTGGTCTATAATTCCTCGTTTTCTCTCTGTTTCGAAGCTGTATCCCTAACCAAAACAAAAGTCCCCATAGTACATTAGTAGGTTCTAATGCTCTGCAAGCACTTATGTATTCATGCTCAGCCCTTGTAATCATTGTTTTACGCTGGCCGCATACGTCAGTACCCCAACTTCTACCAGCGAAAGCTCTCGCTACCTCTTCAGCTGAGTCAATTCCTCTGAAGAAGGGTCTCGACCCGACACGTCATCCATTCCTTCTCTCCAGAGATGCTGCCTGTCCCGCTGAGTTACTCCAGCTTTTTGTGTCTATCTTCAATTCCTCTTCTACCGGTTGAGAGTGTGTGTTGATGGAGATTTTGATGGTTAGTCAGTGTCTGCTGCCATTGTCTGATTTCGAAGGATCTGGAATTAGTATTTGCTCTCTTTTTGCAGGTTTTTCTGTTCAGCTTGCACAGCCCCCAGGAATACATGAGTTCTCTGATGTCAAGCTTACTTTCCTATTAGTCTCATTTAAGGATCTCTCAAACTATGAAAAAGCAACAATTTTTTGATCATTAACCGATAATTGCTTAGCACGGAGCACCTGTGGTGTATGGCTCGCCTGTGATAAAAGATGAATCAGCTCCCAGTTTTGCCTTTCACCTCTGTAAATTATTCTCAGGAAATGCCTGTAATTTCTTCGACTGCATGACAAAAGAATGCTTGTTTTATCAGTCATTTGATTTAATGTTGCATTCAATGCCCATCTGATGTAAAAATATTTTTTTTAAAGTACTCATATAAACCAAAAAAGTGATGACCATTATCCATTTGCATTGAGTTTGGAATCACAGTTTGTGGAGTCTTATGTGCTCTGTTTGTTTCATGCACAAACTGTTCTGTCTGTGCCAACTGACTTAATTTCCCCGAGGTTTCCATTCCTTCTTCAATTTAAAAGCAGACTTAACACCAGGGAAAAGCTTTGCAAAGCCAAATCCACAGCACCAGAAATGGAGGAAGGGAATCAACTCAATTCAGTGGTGGTTTTACAAACTTGGGTGGTGGTAGATCAACTTCAGTAATTAAGAATTGTTGCATTTGGCTGAATCTGGGCCCCTTTATGCCAAGATCCCTATTTCTGTAACAACAACATCTCACGTTTATGTAGCTTCTTTAATGACTTAGGCCATTCCCAAGGATTCCTCATTATGCCTGTAATGGACTTGCAAACATGGAACTATTGTTAGTTGCTCCTGAAGCAGTGATTTCATTCCTTCCTCTAGACATTTCTGATCTCAGTGCTCCCACATGTTGGATCCAGCAATGCATGTAAACCTTTACGATTCAGAGGTAACAGGGGAGAAACTTGTCTTTAGTTGCCATGGATAAAAAGAGTGCTGGATGCATTCACCTTTTAATATTGGAGTCCATTAGAGTCAACAAATTTCCCATTTTAAGTATTTTTAACTTTTAAAAATTAGTCTTATCTTGACAGTGTGTCTTAAGCCGTTATCTTTTTGTGTTATTCAAATTAAAATAAACTTTTAAAGAAAATGCATGATGTTGAGCCTAATTGAAAGTGGGCAGTGAACCTTTCTTTTCACAATAGAGAAGATATGAAATAAATCATGTAGTGGAGTTATCCCCCAAATTTCTAGAGCCTTGCAGTTTTTGTAAGACTTTACTTTAGACTTTAGAGATACAGTGTGAGAATAGGCCCTGGCCCACCGAGTCCACACCGACCAGTGATACCCATATACTAGCACTATCCTACAGTAGGGACAATTTACAAATTGCAGAAGCCAATTAACCTATATGTTTTTGGAGTGTGGGAGGAAACCGGAGAACCTGGAGAAAACCCATGTGGTCACGAGGAGAACATACAAACTCTGTACAGACAGCACCCATTGTCAGGATCAAACCCGGATCCCTGGCGCTGTAAGTTAGCAACTCTACAATTGCACTACTGTGCTGCCCGACATTTGAAAGGCAATTGAACAGGAGCTTAGATGGGATAGGTGTGGAGGAAAACAGGACTGATAAATAGAATTAGTGTAAATGAGCATCATAGTCGGCTTAGATGAGGTGGGTCAAAAGAGGCCGTGTTTGTACTTTATATTTCTGTGATACTACGATTCCATGAAACAAGAGAATCTGAGTTAAATCTAGAGCTTTGCCAGTTATGGTTATTATCTCAATTATTAGCTGCAGAACCAGTTCTGTATATTATCGGAAATTTGATCTGAATCTCTGATAATGGTGTTTCTTTAGTCTTTTTCCTACTGACACTGAAGGATGACACAAATTGACTCAAGATTTGACAGATATTCTGTTGAGTGAAACACACACCTACCCCACATCTTTGTAGAATATAGTTTTGTCATAAGTACATAAAACAAATATTTTTTCATATACAATTTGTCCTCAGCTGTCATTCAGGGCAACTAACTGTTCTATTCATTTTATTAAATTTACTGCATTATAATCATCCGTCAGATGATTGAGGGTTTATATCCTATAAAAACCGAGTATGAAAATAAATCCTGACTTTCAGTATTGTAAAAGATAACCTTAAACAAAGGCCTCATCTGCCCCATCAGGTTGACTCTGCATTACTTGAACTTGAAGGCCGTCAAATGTTACGGGGAGAAGGCAGGAGAATTGTGTTGGGTGGGAAAAATTGATCAGCCATTTTAGAATGATGGAATAGACTCAATGGGCCAAATGGCCTAATTCTGCTCTTGTGTCTCATGGTCTTATGCTTTCCTGGAAATATGAAACAGTATCACTAGATGAGCTGCAGTAAAACAACTTTCAGAGTCTGGTCACGTGGACAGAGCAGTCTCGAGCCTGTTTCTGTGCTGTATAATTTTATGACTAGTGAGCAACAATTTACTCATATTTTAAATTAGCCTGTAGGAACAGCTTAATCGTTGGTGAAGCCGAAACACTTTTTTATAATATGTGAAGAAATAAATCTAAGTAAATAGAAAATGAGTTATTAGAATCAGAAAATTGAACACTTAGTCTTATATATCATAAAAGGACAGGAAGAAATTTGGTCAGTTTAGAAATAATTAATCAGCTGTAAAGAAGGTCGCAAAACGTAACAAATTTGTAACGAGTATGAACCAATTTCAATTTACATTGCTGGTTGAGCATGTAACTGTTTTGCAAAGTACTTGATTTTTGTTCCACTATTAAAACATAAAACTAAAATTGGAACCTTTGGCATGCTTTTGAAACTTCAGACAGTGCAGACAGACAGACTGGGATCTTTGTCACAATCTCACTTTACTTGGTTTGAGGTTGAAATCTTCATGGTGGCAGAAGATTTTGTACATGGTGCTGTCTGGCCCGCTGAGTTCCTCCGGCAGTTTTTTAAACATTTTTGTACAGATTTGGCTCGAGCATTTTTACTGGGCTTTTGAAGTGTTAACTGACTGTGGAACACTTTACTGCTTCTAAACACCTATTAATCTTCTGCTCAGCCATTTGGTTGGTACATGTGGGATTTCAGGATTTAATTCTGAAAATCCATAGAGGTGGAATTTTTAAGTGCAAGCTTACAGGTAGTCAAGGTTCCAGGAATTATCCACATTTTCCATCGTTATAGGAAGGGACACAGGAATGGGAGCAATGCCAAACAAAAGTTCTGATATAGACCCAGTAATCTTTGGGAGAAAAGCACACACAAAATAGAAGCAGGATTGGTTCATATGATTCCTTGTACCTACTCCTTTATTCAACAAGATCATGTCTGATTGTTTACCTCAGCAATGCTCCCCTGAGCTAACCTCACATCCCTTAATTCCCTTAGCATGTAGAAATTTATTAATCTTAGAACTGATAACAGCTGAACCTCCATAGCCCTCTTGGGAAAGGAATGAAAAAGAATTGCCATTTTTTGAGTAAAGAAATGTCTTTATATCTTGGTCCTGAATGGCCAATATCTATTTTTAAATGGTTCTACATACCCAGCCAGGGGAAACGTCAACTTCATCTATCTATCCTATCAAGCCCTGCAAACATTGTGTATGTTTCAAAGAGATCAATTCATTCTTTTAAATTCAAGTGAGTAAAGGTCTACTCTGCTTAATCTCTCCTCCTATGACAAACATGCTCTTCCAGGAATCAATACAAGTCTGGAAGAAGACAAGGTGGCATGAATAGAATTGCCAGTGAGAGAGTTTCCTTTGTGTGAAATGCCTCCTTACATCGATCCAGAATACCTTGCTTTAGTATTCGGGGAATGTCATCTCATTCTGGTCTCTTTATCCAGAGAAAATACTCTTCTTTATCAAATCATTTAATTCTGGTAAAATATTCAATTCGTAACTTCAGAAATACTGCAATACTGCAATAAAATCAGAAAATGCTGCAAATATTTGCAAGTCAAGCAGTGTCAATGGAAAGAGAGTCCACATTGATTCAACTTAATTACCTTTCATCTGAAATGCTTTTATTTCAGCTGGATCACTGTTTATTCTTAAATGTTCTGGGGTATAAGAAGGTCGTCTATTCAACATATCCTCAAAATTATCATTGGGCGGCACGGTGACACAGCTGGTAGAGCCACTGCCTTGCAGCACCAGAGACACAGGTTTGATCCTGACTTCAGGTGCTGTCTGTGCAGAGTTTGCACATTCTCCCTGTGACCATGTGGGTGCCCTAGTTTCCTCTCACATCCCAAAGACATATGGATTTGTAGGTTAATTGGCCTCTGTAAATTTCTCCCAGTGTGTAGGGAGTGGATGAGAAACATAGAACAAGTGTGAACAGGTGATCGATGATGGGTGTGGACTCGGATATAGCACTGTTTCCGTGCTATATTTCTAAACCTAAAACATTATAGCCACATAAGTTTTATCTGCCACTGACCAAGATATGAACAGCTTTCAGATTAAGTTTGTTGGTAGTATCACACATTTGTAAATGGATGAGAATAGTGGCAGTGATTGGATATAAGGTAACTTTATTCACGTTGAATTGAAGCAAAAAAACTTAAGAGAAGTTATCCTCCATTCTCTGCATTTCTGATTAAAATATCTTGCTTAAATTGGTAAATGCTATTGTCATTTCCTCTGCTCAATTTCCTTCATTCATTAAGTGGATTGTTTTCATTTTGTATGGACATCATTAACTGCACAATCGACTGCTTGCTGCTACCGCAGATATGCTCCCCATTTCCTATCCAATTTATTGGCTGACACTGAGATCTTCTCAGAGACTTTGTTGTAAAATGGGTCCTGTGTGCTTTAAAACCTTGAAGAAGACTCCATCTCTGGTCTAGATTCTTGTTCAACAAGACAGGTTTGACAAGGATCACTGCATACAAGATGTATCATCCTTGTTTTCCATCTATTAAGAACCACAGGCTTTTAAGGATGTCCATGCCCAAGTTGTGACGTTCTAATTTCCCTATTAAATACAATCACTGATTAAATTCCTATTAAATACAATCACTGAGTACAGCTTTACACCTTTGGAGTGTGCTTTAGGATGCAAGAGTCAATGACATTATACTTACAGGGTTATATGAGTACAGCTAAATAACCATACTAGATCCACAAAAATTAGAATACCTGGGAAATGAGGTTCACTGTAAAGGAAATGAACAGTTAATACTTGGTAAAGTTAAATCAAAAGTCTAGGCCCCTAATAGCAGGGCTAGAGAAGAGAAATACAAAAATCAAATCATTTAATTATAGATGTCCTGTTTCCTGTCTCTAAAAGCTGTAAAGGAAAACATATTTTTTTGTGAATGTTCGGCAGAGGGATTACTGATTGATTTTATAAAGTTAGTCACTTCTGTGCCTCATTCCAATTGTAAAAGCTTTCTTTGGTAGAGGAAAAGTGTAGGATGATCGCAGAAAACCATCTACAAATGTCATCAATTAAGATGATGTTCATCACACACAAATTATAAATGTAGATACTACTGCATAACCTCAGTGCTGAGGCCATTGTTGAGGCCCGATTTAAATTAAAAGTTGTTGGAAATACTCAGGAGCTCAGTGAGTATCGGCCGAGGGAGTAATGCTTTGTCACATCTCGTTAATCTAAAATATGAATTCTGTCAGCTAGAAAGTTGTGCTTTCTTGTGTGCTGTAAACAGGCCATGTGGTGGCATCTGAGTTTGGAATTCCATTTCTGAAGTTTAACTAGTCTGAAGTCAATGCAGCTGCATTTCAGAAGCAGAATTAAATACACGAACATTACCGGATTGTGTGTTTCAAGTGTAGTCTTTCCACAGACGTTGCCTAACCTGCCGAGCATTTACAGCAATTTATGTTTTCTTTATTTCAGATTTCCTGCTGCAGCAGTACTTTCTTAGTATTAATTTACAATGGAATTGGACATTTATTTTTAAAAATAGAAACATGAAACAATTTGGGGGGAATTGGCATGAAAGTACTCTTGTGGACCAGCCAAGTCAGATGCACTGCGTAGACTAGCTTCCTTTTGCGATTCACTGTAAAGCGGTAATTTTTCACCTCCACTGTTTGGAAGATTGAATTATGCACCACTATAGGTGCATCTGATTTTCATGTTTTCTGTATTTTCAGGATTTTCCTGTAATGTACTTTTATTTATAAAATAAAAGTTTATAAAATCGTACGGGGATTAGATAAGGGTGAATAGCTACAGTCTTTTCCTCAGCCAAGGGAGCCTAAAGCAAGAGGGCATAGATTTTAAGGGCAGAGGTGAAAGATTTAAAAGGGACCTGAGTGAGTGTGTATATAGATTGGCCAAAGGAAGTGGTAGACATTTAAAAGACACTTGGGTAAGTATTTGGAAGAAAGTGAAAGCCTGCCCAACCCTCTCCTGTAACTCAGTCCTTTGGTTCCTTGGCAACACCATCATAAATCTTTTCTGCGCCCTTTCCAACTTAATGGCATCTTTCCGACAGTGGGTTGGTGAACATGTGAGACAGAAAAGGTTGCAAGGAAATAAGTGGTTGAATGGTTTTGCTCGTAATGCTCGGAGGCCATAATGGACTCAATGACCAAATGGCCTCCTTCGGTGTTGTGCAAAATAAGATATACGAGATCATGGCTGATCTTCTGCCTCTCTGATTTTCCTGCCCTCCCCCAATCCTTGGATTCCTCTTATAGCCAGAAATAATTAATCTCTGCTTTAAATGCAATCAACGACTGAGCCTTTGATAGGGTTGTAATTTCCATCGAACCATGGTTGGAAGGTACTTTGTCTTTGATGGCACCTCATGCTTATTTAGTACAGCAGTGAAGACTGCTGTCAGCTGTTGTTCCACAGTCCCCTGCTTACCAATGCTTTGGAAAAACACAAAAATATTATATCACAAACCAGCATTTCACTTCAGCACAATATCTTGGGCAGAATCAGCTATTTTATTCTGTGGGGACAATAGCTTAGACAGACCAAGATTAAACATTCTGAGCAGTTTTATAGTAAACTGCTACATGGGTTTTGATGAATGGGTAACATTCTTCATATGTAAACCCTCCATAAGTCATCTTAAAGTAATTGTCTGACTGTATAAAACTGAATTGGCCTTAGAAATGGTACACGCAAAGCAAAGAAACTATTTCCTCTGGCGGGGAATCCAGAACAAGGGGGCATTAACAATGGGATTGGAGCTGGGCCAATTAGGAGTGAAATCAGGAAGTACTTTTCCACACAAAGAGTAACAGAAATCTGAAACTCACTCTCTCAAAAGACTGTTTTACTGGGTCAATTAAAATATTGATCAATAGGGTTTTGTTAGGCTAAGGTAGCGAGGGATGTAGAGCAAAGGGGACTAAAAGGAGTTGAGGTACAATTCAGCCATGATCTAGTTGAATGGTATAAGAGTCTTGAGGGGTTCAATGAATGACTCTTGTTCCAGTGTTCTTGTCACAATGGCCTCTTTGTCTTTATCCCATTTGAGATTTTTTTTAAGGTACTGGTGAACAATTCCAGTAATGCTATTCAGGCATAATTAGTTCAACTGGATAAGGATGAAGAAAGCAAAGCAAAATGTGTTGGAAAGAGGTTGTCCAAGGAAAGGACTAGTCTGCACAGCCACCATCAGATCTCCTGTCTCACCACATAAATGCTAATGCAGTTCAAACATTGCCCAATAATACCACAGCTCATTAAGAGACATACAGTCTGGAAATTACATTTTGGCTTGACTAAATCAACATTCCCTTTCATGAACAAAACATTGATGACCCAACATTTCCCAACACATCAGTAGTTTGACTTCCTTGCTTTCAGCGTTCCCAACATATTAGATTTAGCAGAAGATCCGGCTGGAAATATGAGTTTGTCCAAATGAGCACTGGGTAAGAGTTGCAGCAGTCCGTTACCAAGTGTTTGAATGGTGACCCCCACCCTTGCCTTTCACCTTCCACTGAAAGTTAGGCCTTGGCGACCACAGACAGGGGGGTTATAATTTCCATAAGGGGAAAATGAGACCGATTTTGAGGTTTCAAGGAAAGAGCTGCCTGGAACTCAGAAGCTGAGGATTAGGGTATGGGGAAAGGGTGCTGAAGAAGATGGGTACCCATCTCTGGGGAAGAGAACATCTCCAAACCACATTGGAAGCAAAGAGGGGCTTTTAAAGAGGTGTGGTGCTCAGAACAATAGTCTTCAGGAAGAATCGGAGACCAGGTCATGGGTGGTAGTCAGGAATGTGATGGAGGGGATAGAGATGTTGGTGATACGATCCTCCTGTTGAGGTTGCAGAGGATCAGGGAGCATGTGAGAAATAAGACGGGGCAATGACTCTGGGAGGTTGGAATCATTGGAGGATGAGAGTTTGAATGCTGAGAGTCAAGTGGCTTGAACATCAGGGAGTCAGATCCTGTTGGCCTTAGGGGGTTTACGGTGAGATTGAGTTGCAGGGAGAGGGGCATTAGTGTTCCCCACTGATCAAAAGTAAATATGGGCTAGATATTGGGGCTATCAACATAGATATTCCTAGCCTTGAAGTTTAGTGATTCTGACTATTCCTAAGCAATCAGAGTATTGGACTTTTAGTTTCTGTATCATTGGTACATTTGGTTTGTATGTGGCTGCTTTCAATACCTAGGTCAGAGTCATAGTCATAGAGTCACAGAGTATTACAGTGTGGAAACAGGCCCCTTGGACCAACTCGCCCACACCGGCCAACAATGTCCCAGCTACACTAGTCCCACTTGCCTACGCTTGGTGAATATTCCTCAAAACCTGTCTTATCCATGTACCTGTCTAACTATTTCTTAAATGATGGGATAGTCCCAGCATCAACCACCTCCTCTGGCAGCTTGTTCCATACACCCACCACCCTTTGTGTGAAAAGGTTACTTCTCAGATTCCCATTAAATCTTTTCCCCTTCACCTTGAACCTATGTCCTCTAGTCCTCGATTCCCCTACTGTGGGCAAAAGACTCTGTGCATCTTCCCGATCTATTCCTCACATGATTTTGTATACCTCTATAAGATCTCACCTCATCCTCCTGCGCTCCATGGAATAGAGACCCAGCCTATTCAATCTCTCTCTATAGTTCACACCCTCTAGTCCTGGCAACATCCTCGTAAATCTTTTCTGGACCCTTTCAAGCTTTCAGAATACTCTCCAGTACCTTAACAACTACAGATGTTAATCTCACCAGCCTATAGTTCTCAGCATTTTCCCTGCAGCCCTTCTTGAAAAGAGGCAAAACATTTCCCACCCTCCGGGACCTCTCTTGTATTTAAGGACGACTCGTAAATTAGGCTCCCTAATCAGGCTCCCGCAATTTCCCCTCTCGTTTCTTGCAATGTCCTCGGATATATCTGATCAGGCCCTGGAGATTTGTCCACCTTCAAACACGACAGTACCTTCAGTACTTCTTCAACGGTAACTCTGTCTGTTTCAAGAGACTTCTAGTGACTGCTCCAATTTCCTCCGTCCTACTGTCTTTCTCCTTGGTAAATACAGAGGAGAAATATTCATTTAGGACCTTGCCCATCTCCTGTGGCTCCACTCAAACGTGACCACTTTGATTCCTGAGAGGTCCCACTCTCTCTCTAGTTACCCTTTTCGCACTTATCATCAGAGGTATCTCCTGACCCCATTTTGCCCTTCTGATTTCCTTTTTTAGTTTACTCCTTAGTTCCCAAAACTCCTCCAGGGATGCACTTGATCCCAGCTACCTATACCTGTCCCATGCATCCTTCTTGTTTTTGACTAATGTCTCAATTTCCCACGTCAGTAAAGCTTCCTTACGTTTGCCTGCTTTGCAGGTCATTTAGCTGATTTGGAAATAAACAATAGACAATAGGGTGCAGGGGTAGGCCATTCAGCCCTTCAAGCCAGCACCGCCAGTCACCGTGATCATGGCTGATCATTCACAATCAGTACCCCGTTCCTGCCTTCTCCCCTTATCCCTTGACTCCGCTATCCTTAAGAGCTCCATCTAGCTCTCTCTTGAAAGCATCCAGGGAATTGGCCTCCACTGCCTTCTGAGGCAGAGAATTCCACAACTCTCTGAGTGAAAAAGGTTTTCCTCATCTCCGTTCTAAATGGCCTACACTTTATTCTTAAACTGTGGCCCTTGGTTCGGGACTCCCCCAACATCGGGAACATGTTTCCTGCCTCTAACGTGTCCAATCCCTTAATAATCTTATATGTTTCAATAAGATCCCCTCTCATCCTTCGAACTTCCAGGGTATACAAGCCCAGTCGTTCCAGTCTTTCAACAAATGACAGTCCCACCATTGCAGGAATTGCAATGGTGACATACGCTGCACTCCCTCAATAGCAAGAATGTCCGTCCTCAAATTTGGAGACCAGAACTGCACACAATACTCCAGGTGTGGTCTCACTAGGGCCCTGTACAACTGCAGAAGGACCTCTTTGCTCCTATACTCAACTCCTCTTGTTATGAAGGCCAGCATTCCATTAGTTTTCTTCACTGCCTGCTGTACCTGCATGCTTACTTTGACCACTCTGGTCATACACCTTTGACAAATATTCTGTGTTCCTCTCTAAATCTACTCTTCTTCCCCAACGTTTAACCTCCCAATCTACAACATTCAAATGGCTTCAGTTATTGGCAGAGGTCAGATAAGCTGTAACTCTCTTCTTTGGAGCATGGGAGGCTGAGGGGTGACCTTTCTGACGTGTACAAGATCATGACGGGCATGGATAAAGTGAATTTTTCCCAGGGTAGAGGATTTGAAAACTGGAGGGCAGAGGCCTAAGTTCAGGGGAGAGATAGTTAAGTGAGAGCACAGGAGCAACATTTTTGCTCGGACGCTGGTCCATACCTGGAATGAGCTGTCAGAGGAAACTATTAAAGTGTATACAATTACAAACTTAAAATGCATTTAGGCAGATAAATGGACAGGAAGAATTTAGAGGCCTGTGGACTAAGTGCAGAAAAATAGGGCAAGCCCAATATGCCAACTTGGTCGGCATGGACAAGGTGTTCCCATGCTGCACAGCTCCATGGCTCTAAATACATCATTTTAATCATATTACAACCATGATTGCAGTTTGAATGCATTAATTTTGTTTTAAGGTGCTTTGGGAGATCATGGAGACGCCAAAGTAGGGAAATCTGGTAAATGGAGACCTATCATCAGTTTATTTCCAGTTGGCAAAGGCTCTCTACTCCTGGTCGACAGGGAGACTATGCAGCAGTGCGGTTCCTCCCCCGCTTCTCGTGCCCTGGTCATTTTTGAAGTTTGAAGGGAAGGAAGAATTACTCCAAACACAATATGAAACAAGGTTGTGCATTTGCTGAACATAAATGCAACCACTTGTGTTTTGTGATCTTGCGGCCGAGTTTCACAGCTGGAAGCATAACTTAAGCTACAGAGAGAGGTTGAACAGGTTGGGTCTTTATTCTTTGGAGCGTAGAAGGTTGAGGGGGGACTTGATAGAGGTTTTTAAAATTTTAAGAGGGACGGACAGAGTTGACGTGGGTAGGCGTTTCCCTTTGAGAGTGGGGAAGATTCCAACAAGGGGACATAACTTCAGAATTAAGGGACAAAAGTTTAGGGGTAACATGAGGGGTAACTTCTTTACTCAGAGGGTGGTGGCTGTGTGGAATGAGCTTCCGGTGGAAGTGGTGGAGGCAGGCTCGATTTTATTATTTAAGAGTAAATTGGATAGGTATATGGATGGGAGGGGATTGGAGGGTTATGGTCTGAGAGCAGGTAGATGAGACTAGGTCAGAGAAAGTGGTCGGCGTGGACTGGTAGGGCCGAACGGGCCTGTTTCCGTGCTGTAATTGTTATATGGTTATATGGGGGGGGTGTTGTCCTTGTATTGGAATCACTGACCTGGAAGAATATTGACTCCGTTCTAAAGACCACAATTGTTCCCTGGGGCCAGTATCATTTCCTGCTAGTATGTTGTGTGGTATGTTACTGGCCCAATGTGCTTTATCACCCCTTTCCCATTTCTATGCGTAATTGAGCGGTGACAAACTGTATATTCCAACCCAAAATCACATTGTCAAGGTTAACTGATGCAGATGTTAAAAAGTTGATTGTGATTCCCTTTTTTTTTCTAATCCGCTCAGTTTTAACTTGAGATAATTTTGAAACTAATTGCATACAGGCAGAAAATAACTTCCAGATTTTTCTGGAGAGTCTGTCAACTGAGGAAATCTTTGAAGAAGTACAGCAACACAGACGGCAGGCCCATGTGGAAAAGAATGTACATTTTCATGTACATCAGCTGTATAAACAAATGTAATTTGTTCATAAAGAGCAATAATGTTGAGGAAACCCCATAGACTGCAAGTGCAAATGAGTGGAGGCTTTCCAGAACTACAGGCAGTGAACGAATAAGCAGGAGGGCTGTTAGAGTGAAATAATATGGTCCTGTTAAAGTGTCACCCGTGATAATCTCCCATATTATCTGGTTGATTTGTGAGCACTTGTGTTATGGGATAAACTTTATGACGATGGCAGTCGGTCAGTTCTGAGACACAATAGCAAGCAGGGAGGCTGCAAAAATAATAAGGGGACTTACTGGTTTACGGATGCTGAACCTGCCTCCAGTGACTTTGTTTAATCAGAGGTCCTCAGAACAGTTTAACATGCAGCACTCCAAAATTACCACAGGTTCACTAGGGTACACTCACCGATGTCCCATTGAATTTCTGCAATGGTGCAATTAGACCATGGAAAGGTTACAACTACTCCAGAAATAGCTGCACTCCATTAATAAACAATTTTCATAATCGAGAATACTGCAATAAAACTAGATTTTCTGATTTCTCAGCTTTGTTCCTATTGCACAGTTCTTTGTTCATCCCACAATGAAGAATAGTGTACAGTTTTGATTTCCTTACATAAGGAAGAATTGCTGATAAATTCTAATCGAGTTATTAGGCATACTGGGGTACTCCCATTTGCCTGCATTTGGCCTAATGCTCTCTAAATCCTCCAGGTCCATATATCTGTCTAAATGTCTTTTAAAAAACATAATTGTATCAATTGTATCCACTTCTATAGTTTCTTCTGCCAGCTCATTTCATGTAGGGATTACTCTCTGAGTGAAAATGATCCTCCCAAGATCCATAGAAAATAGGTGCAGGAGTAAGCCATCCGACCCTTCAAGCCAGCACCGCCGTTCAATATGATCATGGCTGATCATCCAGAATCAGTACCCTGTTCCTGCTTTTTTCCCATATCCCTTGATTCCGTTAGTCCTAAGAGCTATATCTAACTCTCTCGTGAATACCTCTAGCGATTTGGCCTTCTGTGGCAGAGAATTCCAGATTCACAACTCTGGGTGAAAAAGTGTTTCCTCATCTCAGTCCTAAATGGCCTACCCCTTATTCTTAAACTGTGACCCCTGGTTCTGGACGTTCCCAACACCGGAAATATTTTCCTTCATCTAGCTTGTCCAATCCCTTAAGAAAGTTATATGTTTCTATAAGATCCCTTCTCATCCCTCTCATTCTCTAAATTCCAGTGAATATAAACCCAGTCGATCCATTCTTTCATCATATGTCTGTCCCGCCATGCCAGGAATTAACCTGGTGAACCTACGCTGCACTCCCTCAATAGCAAGAATGTCCTTCTTCAAATTAGGACACCAAAACTGCACTCAATACTCCAGGTGTGTGCTCACTAGGGCTTTGTCCAACTGTAGTAGGACCTCCTTGCTCCTGTACTTAAATCCTCTCGCTATGAAGGCCAACATGCCATTTGCTTTCTTCACTGCCTGCTGTACCTGTGTGCTTACTTTCAGTGACTGATGTACAAGGACAGCTGGGTCTCATTGCATCTCCCCTTTTCCTAATCTGACACCATTAAGATAATAATCTGCCTTCCTGTTCTTGCCACCAAAGTGGATAACCTCACATTTATCCACATTATACTGCATCTGCCATACATCTGCCCACCACCTAACCTATCCAAGTCATCCTGCAGCCTCATAACATCTTCCTCACAGCTCACACTGCCATCCAGTTTTGTGTCATCCGTAAACTTGGAGATCCTTCTTTAATTTTTTTACTTTCACCTTAATACTATGTCCTTGCGTTTTTGGTTCCTGTGCACTGAGAAAAAAGACTGTAAGCATTCACTCTATTCATGCCCCTCGTTATTTTGTACATCTCAATAAGGTCTCCCCTCCTCTGGTCAGTCTCCTAAGTCCAAATAAAAATTCCCAGCCTATCCAACCTTTCTCTATAACCCAATCCTGCAAGTCCAGGTAACGTCCTAGAGCAAAACAAAAGACACAAACTGCTGGAGTAACTCAACAGGTCGGGCAGCATCTCTAAAGAACATGGATCGACAATGTTTTGGGTTGGGACTCTTCTTTAGTCTATATTTTCCAGAGATTCTGTCCGACCCGTTGAGTAAATCCAGCTCTTTATATCTTTCTTCATAAACTGGTATCTGCAGTTCCTTGAGTCTAACATCCGAGTTAAGCCCTTCTGCACTCTTTCCAACTTAATTACATCTTTCATAGAACTGGGCAACCAGAGGTCCACACAGTAGTCCAAGTATGGTCTCACCAATGACTTGCATTGCTGCATGATGACGCTCCAACTTTTGTAATCAACACCCTTTCCCATGAGGGAAAGCTTGACAATTGTCTTGTTCACCACACTATGCACCTGACTCCACACTTTTCGGGAACTGTTCATGTTACGCCTAGATCTCTCTTTTTTCCAACCGTCCCTGGGGATCTACCATTTATTATGTAAGTCCTCCCCTGGTTTGTTAAAAGTACAACACGTCACATTTGTTAGAGTCAAATTTATTTTACCCTTTTTTAGGCCACTTTCCTAACCTGTCTAGATCTGGTTGTAAATTTAGATGTCCTTCCTCATTGTCAACAATGCCACTTGGTTTTTGTGTCATCTGGGTTTACTAACAATGCTAACTACATTGTCATTCAAATCGTGTATATATTACTAATGACATCAACTCCTGCGGCACTCCGCTGGTTACAGGTCTTCATTCAGAAAAACAGAACTCCACAACTATCTCTTGAGTCCTTCTTGCAAGCCAATTTTCCATCCAATTGACTACCTCATGTTGGATTTCCTGCGATCTAACCTTTGACCCTTGACTAAAAATATAAATATCTCTTCAAAGCTTCCCGCAATCAGAGGTCTTCTGGGAGTGATGGGTCAGGGACCGGGCTGAAACGATGGTCACAAGCAGATGCAGGGAAGAGAAGAGTTGATGAAGCAGAGGTTAAACTCTAAGTAGGGTCATGATCTAAGTGAGAGGGAAAAGATTTAATCGGAACCTGAGGGACAACTTTTTTTACAAGGAGGACGGTGGATATATGGAATAAGTTGGCAGTAGTTGAGGTAGACAAAAGGAACTGCAGATATTAGTTTACAAAAAAGACACAAAGTACTGGAGTAACTCAGCGGATCAAGGCAGCATCTCTGCAAAACATGAATAGGTGACTTTTCGGGTCAGGGCCTTTTGTCAGAATAATTGTCATAAGGGTGGAAAAAGCTGAAAAAAGAGGTGGAGGCAGAACAAGGCCTGGAAAGTGATAGGTGGATACAGACATTTATTGGCAAATGGGTGGACAAAATCTAGAGATGTAAAGAAGTTAAAGGCTGATATGGAGAGAAAAGGAGTAAATTATGAAAAGAGAGGAAAGTACATATAAGTGGAAGGAGAAGGGGGAAAAGCAAAGGGGGTTGAGATAGTGGGAGAAAGGGATGCGCATCCAGGTGGAGCATAGGGAAGAAAGGGGGAAAAAGATGGGGGGGGGGGGTTCTTGTGGGGCAAGGGTGGATGGGTTGTTACCTAAAAATGAACATTTGCACTCACTCCACCAAGGCCTGCTAGATTTTCCAGTTACGACCACTTTAACTCCTCTTCCCATTCCCATACTGACCTTTCTGTCCTGGGCTTCCTCCATTGTCAGAGTGAGGCCACACACAAACAGGAGGAACAGCACCTCATATTCCACTTAGGTAGCTTACAACCCAACGGTATGATCATTGAATTCTCCAATTTTATGTTAAAAAGCCAGCCAGCCGCCATTCCCCCACAAACTACTCCCACCCCTTTTTATGCCTTCTCCATTGCTCCCATTATCTCACTCCCCCCCCCCTTTACCTTCTTCCTGTCCTCTTCCACAAATACCCCTTCCTCTATTTCAAAATTTACTCCTTAACAACCTTTTATCTTCTTTTCATCTCCTCCCTTTGTCCACCTATTAGCCTATCTGCCAATACCCCCCTCCCCCCCCCCCCCTCACCAGCATCTACCTATCACTTGCCTGGCCTTGTGCTGCCCCAACTTTTTTCTCAGCCTACTCCCCCCCAACAATTAGGCTGAAGAAGGAACCCAACAATAAAGGTCACATATCCATGTCTTAAAGATGCTGACTGACCAAATTAGTTACTCCAGTACATCTTTAGTTAAGGTAGGTAAAAAACAGCAATTAAAATGCATTTGGGTAGGTACATGGATGGAAAAGGTTTAGAGGGATATAATTTAGTTTATTGTTATGTGTACCAAGGTACAGTGAAAAACTTTTTGTTGCGTGCTAACCAGTCAGTGGAAAGACTGTACATGATTACAATCGAGCCGTACAGAGACGTGTTAAAACGAATAACGTTCAGTGCAAGAGCGTAGTTAAAGTAAGAAATGCTGCTGTTGGAGTAGTGGTTTAACAGAGTGGAGTGATTGCAATGAGTGATTGCAGATCCACTTCTGGGTCCGGCATGCAAAGAGTAGCCTGGCTTGGATGCCATCTTAAGAAGATGAATATGTGGCCAAATGCAGTTAAATGGGACTAGCTTGGATGGGACATCTTGGTCAGCATGGATGAGTTGGGCCAAAGAGACGGTTTTACCTAAAATTGGAAAATTCAATGTTCATACCGTTGTGTTGTGAGCTCCCTAAGTGGAATACTAGGTGCTGTTCCTCCAGTTTACTCTGTTTCAAGACAGGAGAAGATCAGGGCTTTTGCTTCATGAGCATGATTGTCAGGGGACCAGGAAATGGTGAGTCAGAACTGCATGTGGGAAGCGGAGTGGGTTGGTGGCATTTTGAGAGTGGGGGAAGCATAAGATTTGTTGAATTAAATATAGTTGCCCCAGCAATGACTGGCATTGATCACTTTCAGGACAACCCTTGTATAATTATCTCCGCAATACACCAAGTGTAACTTTGACAGAGTCTGACATGATCCCTTCACTGACGGGAATCACATCTGGCACACATCGGTGAATCGTTCCAGGAAATGCCCAATCAAATTTCTGGAGTCATGAAAAATGACCTGGAAATAGCAGCTATTGCATTTCACTAAGAGTATTAAAAGTACATTTTCAATCATCTAAATCTGAAATAAACGCTGTTATGTGATTACATTTTGAGACCAATATACCTACATTGGGGCAATGCAAAGTAGATTCATCAAATCGAATTCAAGGGGTGAAACGATAATCTATGAGGATAATATATGAAGTAAGATTGGCCTATGCTCACTGGAGTTCAGAAACAATGAGTGGTGATCTGATTGAGACATACAAGAATCTGAAAGAGATTGTCAAGGGTGGATGCTGAAGAATTCACTCTCTCAAGCTCAAGGGTTGAGAGCCAGGGGGTATAGTCTCAGGATTGAAGGCTTTGATAAGGCTGACAGGGAATCCTTGGAATTCTTTGCCTTGATGAGCTGCAGATGCACAGTCAAATGTTTTTGATGCAAGAGGAGTTGAGAGATAAAGGGTAATCAAATAACACAAAATCTGTACATGTTGGATATGTGTAAGAAAAATAGAAAATTCTATAAATGCTCATCAGACCAGGCAGCATCTGCAAAGAGAGGAACAGAGTTAGCATTTCAAGTCAAAGACCATTCATTAGAACTTGGAAAGTAATAAAAAAAGTTTAATTTAGTTTAGTTTAGTTTATTATTATCACGTGTACCGAGGTACAATGAAAAGCTTTTTTGTTGCGTGCGATCCATTCAGTGAAAAGACTATATATGATTATAATCAATTCATCCAGAGTGCCATATACAGTGCATTCAGAAAGTATTCAGGCCCCTTCACTTTTTCCACATTTTGCTACTTTACAGCCTTATTTTAAAATTGATTAAATTCATTTTTTTATCATCAATCTACACAGAATACCCCAGAATGAAGAAGTGAAAACAGGTGTTTAGAAATGTTTGCAAATAATTAAAAAGAAATAACTGTCCAGAACAAGGGGCCACAGTTTAAGAATAAGAGGTAGGCCATTTAGAACGGAGATGAGGAAGAACTTTTTCAGTCAGAGAGTGGTGAAGGTGTGGAATTCTCTGCCTCAGAAGGCAGTGGAGGCCAGTTCGTTGGATGCTTTCAAGAGAGAGCTGGATAGAGCTCTTAAGGATAGCGGAGTGAGGGGGTATGGGGAGAAGGCAGGAACAGGGTACTGATTGAGAGTGATCAGCCATGATCGCATTGAGTGGCGGTGCTGGCTCGAAGGGCTGAATGGCCTACTCCTGCACCTATTGTCTATTGTCTATCACATTTACATAAGTATTCAGACCCTTTACTCAGTACTTTGTTGAGGCACCTTTGGCAGCGATTACAGCCTCAAGTCTTCTGGGGTATGACGCTACAAGCTTTGCACACCTGTATTTGGGTAATTTCTCCCATTCTTCTCTGCAGATCCTCGCAAGCTCTGTCAGCTTGGATGGGGAGCGTTGATGCCCGGCTATTTTCAGGTCCCTCCAGAGATGTTCAATCCAGTTCAAGTCCGGGCTCTGGCTGGGCCACACAAGGACATTCACAGACGTCACGAAGCCACTCCTGTGTTGTCTTGGCTGTGTGCTTAGGGTCGTTGTCCTGTTGGAAGGTGAACCAATCTGAGGTCCAGAACGCTCTGGAGCAGGTTTTCATCAAGGGTCTCTCTGTACTTTACTCTGTTCAACTTTCCCTCGATCCTGACTAGTCTCCCAGTTCCTGCCGCTGAAAAACATCTCCACAGCATGATGCTGCCACCACCATGCTTCACCGTGGGTATGGTATTGGCCAGGTGATGACCGGTGCTGCTTGGCATTCAGACCAAAGAGTTTATTCTTGGTTTCATCAGACCAAAGAATCTTGTTTCTCATGGTCTGAGAGTCCTTTAGGTGCCTTTTGGCAAACTCCAAGTGGGCTGTCATGTCCCTTTTACTGAGGAGTGGCTTCCGTCTGGCCACTCTACCATAAAGGCCTGATTGGTGGAGTGCTGTAGATATAGTCATCCTTCTGGAAGGTTCTCCCATCTTCACAGAGGAACTCTGGAGCTCCGTCAGAGTGACCATCGGGTTCTTGGTCACCTCCCTGACCAAGGCCCTTCTCTCCCGATTGCTCAGTTTGGCCAGGTGGCCAGGTCTATGAAGAGTCCTGGTAGTTCCAATGTTCTTCCATTTAAGAATGACGGAGGCCACTGTGCTCTTCAGGACCTGCAATGCTGCAGAAATTGTTATATACCCTTCCCCAGATCTGTGTCTCAACACAATCCTGTCTCAGTCTACAGACATTTCCTTCATCTTCATGGCTTGGTTTTTGCATTAACGTGCACTGTCAACTGTGGGACCTTATATAGACAGGTGTGTGCCTTTCCAAATCATGTTCAATCAATTTAATTTACCACTGGTGGACTCCAATCAAGTTGTAGAAACTTCTCAAGGATAATCAATGGAAACAGGACGAACATAAGCTCAATTTTGAGTGTCATAGCAAAGGATCTGAATACTTATGTAAATGCGATATTTCAGTTATTTCTTTCAAATTACTGCAAAAATTCCTAAATACCTGTTTTCGCTTTTTATGGGGTGTTATGTAGATTGATGATTAAAAAAATGAATTTAATCAATTTTAAAATAATGCTGTAACGTAGCAAAATGTGGAAAAAGTGAACGGGTCTGAATACTTTCTGAATGTGCTGTATGGGATCAATGGAATAATGTTTAGCGCAAGGTGAAGTTCAATAAAGTCCGATGAAAGATGGTTGTCTTAGAGGTGCAGTCACTGTTGGACGACAATCTAGCAGGGACTTTGTGCACTGCATGGAGGGAGTCAGTGGGGACAACTTTGTTTTTGGCTGCAAAGTGGGCAGGGAAGGAATGGATAATACAAAGGAAGTACCGCTAATTGCGTAAGGCCAGGGTAGACAAGGTTTGCAGGGTTGAAATATTGGTGCAGAAAGTTGAAGAGAAAGAGAGGGAAAACATAGAGATCTATCAAAATCATGAAATTCAAATCTGAGCTGATGCTGTGACCTGAAATCAAAAGATAATTGGTGGAAAGATCCAGAAGATTAGGCAGTGTTTGTGGTTTATTGTTTCAAATTTAAAAATAAACAGCGGAAACAGGCCCTTCGGCCCACCAAGTCCTCATTGACCACTGATCACCTATTCACACTACTTCTATGTTATCCCCCTTTTTCACCCACCCCCTGCACACTATGCCAATTTACAGAGACCAGTTAATCTACAAACCCACATGTCTGTGGGATGTGGGAGGAGACCGGAGTACCCGGAGGTCACTGGCAGAACGTACAAACTCCACACAGGATTGTCAGGATTGAACCCGGGTCTCTGGCGTTGTGAGGCAGCAGCTCTACTGGACTGGCTGCGCCATTCGGCCCACCGTCTACGCCATTCAATCATGACTGATCTATCTCTTCCTCCTAACCCCATTCTCCTGCCTTCTCCCCATAACCTCTGACACTTGTACTAATCAAGAATCTATCTATCTCTGCCTTAAAATATCCACAGCCTTCTGTGGCAAAGAATTCCACAGATTCACCACCCTCTGACTAAATAAATTTCTCCTCATCTCTTTCCTAAAAGAGCATCCTTTAATTGTGGATCAATAATCAGCAGAACTGGCTAGTTCTGATGCAAACACATAAAGAAAATAATCTAAAATTGTTGAATTCACGATCATGTTTCAAAGGCATCAATGTGCTCAGATGTAAAATAAGGTTCTCATGGTTATTTTGTTGGGTCTGTTGAGGTCAGAGTCGAGCAGAGCATTTTAGTGACGGCACCTGGAAGTTCAGGGCTACCCCAGTGGACTAGATGGAGTTGCTCCATAAAACAATTACCCCCAAAATGCATTTAGTTCACCAATATAGAGAAGACATCATAAATACCCAACTGCAGAACACTTGATTGGAAGAATTATATGCGAGTTTCATGCGAGTTTTTTTCATTGAATAAAGATGCAAACATTTGCTGAACCCCACCCTCTTCCTTCACCTGGCAGAAGGGTTTTCCCATTAACCCGACTGACTCCCTCAAATCCCACTTGCAAATGTGACTACTCCTCACAATGTTTAAGAAACATTTAGACAGGTACATGAATAGGATGGGTTTGGAGGGATATGGGTCCAAAGCAGGCAGGTGAGACTAGTGTAGACGGGACATGTTGGTCGCTGCGGGCAAGTTGGGACAATGGCTGTATGATCCACGCTGTCTGGAATTTAGAAGAATGAGAGGGGATCTTATCGAAACATATAAGATTATTAAGGGGTTGGACACGTTAGAGGCAGGAAATATGTTCCCAATGTTGGGGGAGTTCAGAACAAGGGGCCACAGTTTAAGAATAAGGGGTAGGCTATTTAGAACGGAGATGAGGTAAAACTTTTTCAGTCAGAGAGTTGTGAATCTGTGGAATTCTCTGCCTCAGAAGGCAGTGGAGGCCAATTCTCTGAATGCATTCAAGAGAGAGCTAGATAGAGCTCTTAAGGATAGCGGAGTCAGGGGGTATGGGGAGAAGGCAGGAACGGGGTACTGATTGAGAATGATCACCGATGATCACATTGAATGGCGGTGCTGGCTCGAAGGACCGAATGGCCTACTCCTGCACCTATTGTCTATTGTATGATTCTATGACTCTATGACCTCCAGGAGGACCACATTGTAGACCATTTTCGAGCTTCCTGGCTCCTGATGGGCTTTAAAAAATGCATAATTTTTTCTTGTGTTGTTTATGGGGCATTCATGCCCAGGTTGCAGCAACACAACAATCGCTATTCTTCAAATATTACCTGTTGACTGTAAAGCATGTTAGTTGGCCTGAAAGCATGAAGATTATAAATGCAAGTTTGTCCACATTAGATATTAGTTAAGTTTAGTTTAGTTTCGAGCTAGAGCGGGGAAAAAGGCCCTTGGGCTGACATAGTTCACGATCACCCATGCACTAGTTCTATCCTACACATAATGGGAACAATTTATAGAAGCCAATTAACCTACATACCTGAACATCTTTACAATGTGGGAGGAAACCAGAGCCTGTGGCCACAGGGTAGATGGTAGAAACTCCATATAGACAGCATCCATAGTGAGGATCTGACCTGTAAGGCAGCAATTCTACCGCTGTGCCACTGTGCTGCCCAGATCTGGTTGACGTGAAAGTGCCAGTCATAACATTAAAATGGTGATGTTGATTTACAATGACTAATTAGTATCATCTATATGGTGGAAATAGATCAATTTTATTTTTCAAAAGGGAACTGAATGACTAATGGAAAAAGAAAAGAACATCAGATGACAATGGGAAATGAACAATAGAGTGGGATAATTTGGATCGTTATTTCAAGAGTAAAATAAGCCAAATGGCCTCTTCCCAAATAATAAAAGCCTACATTAATCGTGCTCTTTGAGGAATTTATTGGGTTTTTTGCACCATTAATATTATTAGAAAGAAAATGAAGACCATCAAATCCAAAATTCCCAATGGAACAGCAAGTGAACTCAGCTCCCACCACAGTGCCAACTCGCAAATTGCCATTCTTGGTTTTTGAACCTCAGGCACCAGTTTTCCCAGCCGTGAAGTTTAAATCTATATTTCAACAACAGTTTTTGAGGCCTTTCTCAAACTAGAAATTAATCAAGCATAACCGCATTAGAAATCAGACCATGTGTGGTCCAAATGACTTCTTCAATAGACAATAGACAATAGGTGCAGGAGTAGGCCATTCGGCCCTTCGAGCCAGCACCGCCATTCAATGTGATCATGGCTGATCATTCTCAATCAGTACCCCGTTCCTGCCTTCTCCTCATACCCCCTGACTCCGCTATCCTTAAGAGCTCTATCTAGCTCTCTCTTGAATGTATTCAGAGAATTGGCCTCCACTGCCCTCTGAGGCAGAGAATTCCACAGATTCACAACTCTCTGACTGAAAAAGTTTTTCCTCATCTCTGTTCATACAGATCTGCCACCCCACAAGGAAATGGGTGAACTTATACGTTGCTCTCCGACTCTATTCCAAGTGTTGGAACACTGTCGCTTGGCCTACACGTTCTCCCGGTTGACAAACATTTTTACTCCCCTTCCCATTCCCATACAGACCTTTCCGCCCTGGGCCTCCATTGTCAGAGTGAGGCCACGCGCAAATTGAAGGAACTGCGTCTCATATTTCACTTGGGCAGCTTACAAACCAGTGGCATGAACATTGATTTCTCTCATTTCAAGTAACTGCGGCATTCAGGGGTCAGTGTAGTCTAGGCAAAGGGTTGAACATTGTACGGGATTCTGCTCAGAGAGGAGAAAAAACAGGTTTTGAAACATTTTTCTCACTAGGAAAGATTATTCCAGGTTTTTGTGCCTGCATTTTCTCTAATTGCCTCTAGTGGTGAATTCACAAACTGACACCATGGTAAAAAATGGTCCCCATGCCTATCCCCTAATCCTCTTGCTTATCCTGTGATCTGCTAATGTCATATTACACACCGCCAGAAGTAAATTGTCTTAATAATGTTGGAATAAAAACTCTGAAATCCTGCTCCCAGTGAGGCTGGTAATTGATGCAAGCCTTTCATTTTAGTGGAAGGGAATATTACGCAGATTACACACAAGTGATTCTCAAACATATGTCCCCAATGAGCACCACTCTGATGTAGGACTGGGGAATCATGTGGTCAGTTCTAATTACTTCCTTATAAGTAAGCAGTGTATGTCATATCCAGTCACCCCATCCTTGCAATGGTGTTTGATCTATATGTTTTTGCAGTGTATTTTGCGTCTCTTCTCAGGACTTCCACAGTGAGAGAAAACCCATAGTTGTATACACGACAGGAACAAACCCTTCAGCCCAAAATGTCTGTGCTGAACACGAAGCCAAGTCAAACTATTCTCTGCCTGCGGGCGATCCATATTCCTCTATTCCACATACTTGTCAAAAAGCTTCTTAAACACCACTATCCTATCTGTATCCACCACCACTCCTGAGAGCACGTTCCCCACTGTTCCCTATGTAAAAAAAACATGCTTCGCACATCTCCTTTAAACTTTCCCCCTCTGAACTTAGTCTCTGCTATTTCCATTGCAGGGAAAATGTTCTGACTGTTTACCCTATCTTTGCCTCTTATCATTTTATATACCACCATCAAGTTTCCCTGCACCTAACCCCATCTCAAAGGGGTGGCACGGAAGCATAGTGGTAATGTTGCTGCCTCACAGCACCAGAGACCCGGGCTCGATCTTGACTACTAGTGTTGTCTGTATGAAATTTGTACGTTCTCCCTGTTACGGTGTGGGTTTTCTCAGGGTGCTCCAGTTCCCTCCCGCATTTCAAAAGATGTGCAGGTTTGTAGGTTAGTTGATTTCTGCAAATTGTCCTTGGTGTGTAAGATAGAACGAGTGTACAGGTGATCGATGGTCGGTGCCGACTCAGTGGGCTGAGGGGCATATTTCCACATTGTATCTCTAAACTAAACCAAATCTCAAGATAATCATGGTCAGCTAAGATACATCTTTTATTAGACCCATGGTGCTGGTTTACAAAGACACAAAGTGAAGGAGTAACTCAGTGGACAGCATGTCTAGAGAACATGAATAGGTGATGTTTCAGGTCAGGACTCTTTTTCAGGCTGATCTTTTATTAACTGGTTTGGAGTCCCATGGGATCAGAGCGGCTGTTGATTTTACATACTGCATAAAATTACTCTAAATTGACATCATTAAACTAAACTAAACTGAACTGACTACTAAATGGGGAAGGGTGTAAAATTAACCTTGTACTTGAAACTGTCAGCTTTTCCAAAGATTGTATTTGGTTAAACTTCTTTCCATGTTTAACCGTGTACAGACTCAGATAACTGAATTCTTTGACCATGTCTTTACATAAAAAGGAAATGAGAGAAAAATACTTTTGACGCTGCCTTTTTGGGAAGAAACTTGTATCCATCATTGTTCTTGTTAACCACATTAATTAGTTAATACGTTAATTGAAAGCAATTCTTGTTATTTTGAATAATGAATCAGAAAGATTGTTTGTCTTATTACTGTCACATGTACCATGATACATAGAATTATGCAATCATACAGCACAGAAACAAGCCTTTCATCCCAACTCATCCATGCCAACTAAGTGTCCATCGGAGACAGTCCCACTTCCCATGTTTGACCCATACCCCTCTAATTTTTTCCTATCCCCATATCTGTCCAAAACTTTTTAAATGTGATTATTGTCCCTGCCTCAACTACTTCCTCCAGCAGCTCATTCCATATATGTACCACACTCTGTGTGAAATGTTTCCCCTCAGGTTGCTGTTATATCATTCCCCTCGTGTTATTGATTAGTACGGGTGTCAGAGGTTATGGGGAGAAGGCAGGAGATTGGGGTTAGGAGGGAGAGATAGATCAGCCCTGAAATAATGGCAGAGTAGACTTGATGGGCCGAATGGCCTAATTCTACTACTATCATTTATGATCTTATGATCTTAAACCTATACCTACTAGTTTTGATTCCCCAAACCTGGAAAAGACTGTGTGCATTCACCTTATCTATACCACTCATGATTTTATGCACCTCTGTCCCCTGCACTCCAAAGAATTGTCCAGCCTGCCTGCTCTTTCCTTTAACTCAACCCCTCGAGTCCTGACAACATCCCCATAAGTCCTTTCTGCATTCTTTCTAGCTTGATGGTATCTTTCCTACAGCTGAAAACATCATTCCAAGTGCAGCCTCACCAATGTCTTGTACAACAGCAAACATAACATGCAAACTTCTATACCCAGTGAAGAACTTTGTTTTGCGTGCCATCCTGGCAAATCATACAATACACGAGCAAGACTGAAAAGTAAATAGTGTGTAGAATATATTGTTGCATGTCATGGAGGGGCTGAGCTGCATTGTCCAAGATGCTCTGCAGTTTGAGGATCATCCTCCCCTCCAAGCCCACCTCCACTGGATCCAACTCCACCCCCAGGATGAAGCCAGCCTTTCTGATGAGCTTGTTAATTCTGTTAGCGTCTGCGGCCTTCACCCTGCTACGCCAGCACACGACAGCAAAGAAGATGGCACTGGCCACCATCGATTGATAAACATCTGCAGCATCTTCCTGCAGACGTTGAAAGAGCAGAGCCTCCTCAGAAAGAACAGACGGCTCTGTCCCTTCTTATACAGTGCCTCAGCATTCCTCGACCAGTCCAGTTTACTGTCCAGATAAACTTCAAGGTACTTGTACTTATATCACAATATAAGTTTGTGTTGATTGCATTGAGCAGTTTTGATCATACATTTCACCTTTTTGTGTCAAAAGACATCTTATAATTCAAACCAAATCTACCGTCTTCTCGTGTTAACTCAGTCCATATGTTGAAAACACAAATGTTTGGACCAGAGGGAGCAGTCCTGTGCTGCACTGTTTGTTGGACAGCATGAGTTGTCACCAATTAAAACAACTAATGGCATTGAGCCTGAGAAAGTATTAATGACACGCTGACATTTGGAGCAAAGCTTCCTGCTCCTGCATTCCTTCAACAGTCTTATCTTTAAGACTTTTTAAAGGAGCATGTACCTGCCCTAGTGGAACCAGTAACAGCCTATTTATGCCACCTGTATTGCGATATCTTTCTATCAGGTCTCTCCACAACCTCTGGAGTTCCAGAGAAAACAATCCAAGTCTGACCAACCTCTCCCTGTAGATAATACCCCCTAATCCAGGCATTATTCTGGTAAACTTCCTCTGTACCCATTCCAAAGCTTCCATATCCTTCCTGTAATGGGCCGACAAGATCTGCATGCAAAACGCCAAATGCACCCAAACCAAAGTCCCATAAAGCTGCATCATGATTTCCCGTCTCTCATTCTCAATGCCCCGATCTATGAAAGCAAGCATACTATTTACAGAGTTGTTAGTTCTCATTTGACATGGAAGGACACTAAACATTTGGTCAAGTAATGGGCAAGCAGCCGTCTCTTCTATAAAGGCTTCTAGTCCCTTTAATCTTACCTTCTATTCGTGCAGATATAACGAAAACATTTGTACTTGTGAAAAAATAGTTTAATAGTTATAACCAAAGAGGATGGGTTAGTTTTAGCTCAGTGTTAGCTTATGATAATTAAATCTCTTTGTTTAATTCATTAAATATAACGAAGAAGATGATACTTATGCCATCACTCAAGAAGGTGAGCATTGTAGGCTGGGAATCCTAGCACTGTTCATTAAGGTGCCCACTCTCAATATCAGGCACTTGCAAATCAGGGAGAACACAAGAAAGTAAAGATTTCTCTGCTCAAAAAATGTGCTTCAGCTAGAATTGCATAGGTGGTGAGAGAAACGTTTGCAGTGGCTTATGTTGCATTATGGTAGAGCCCACAAGCAGTGTCTGAAAATGCAAGAAATCTAAACTGACTGCAGCATGATGGTGCAAGCAATCTGCAGTTAATTTGATTAATAGTTCTCTGTGACACTCATTGCGACATTTGAACTGCACTTATCTGAGCTGTAAACATTGGCCAAGGAAAATGTCTGCTTTCTGAGATTCTGCCATTAAAATAATTTGCTAAATTGTTAAAAAAATGTTAAAAATTTCCATTTCAAGATCACTTACACTTAAACTCGAGAACAGAAATATAAATATTTTAGTTTAAAATTTTTTATAGTAAATATTGAAAATCATTTCCACATGCTAAAATGGCTTAATTATTATGAATTGGTTAGATTTTTTCTTGCTAATATATAATTTGGAGACTTTTACAGTTTGAAATGAATGTGATATTTTTCTTTCAGAATTAAAGCATATGATTGATAACCAGACCCGACTGAAATTTTCCACGATTTACCAATGGCAGTGACATACAATTCATGTACAGGGTTTCTGCGTGTGTTATGAGAAATTATGTTTTTTAAGATTGTAATCTCTGCAGAAATATCTTTCACTGCTTTCAGAAGTGAAATCCACTGTCACAAACATATTTTGATCCAGCTTGCGTGTGGTATGCATTTCAGCCAAGTGACATTCCTGTCTAATCAAGAGCAGAACTTTTATATATCACAGCACAACACCAGCAGCTTGAGCTAGTTTCATTAGAGATGAGACTAACCTTTAGGGCGAATTTTGCATTACACAAAACATTTGAAGGTCGGCTGGAGACTTTCGAAAGACACATGCTCATTTATTTGGATGTAAATAATGTTGCATTTGGAGTTGGCTTCATGAGATGCAAGAATTTTCTGGCTTCCACTTCTTAGTGAACTGGACTGATATTTTCTATATATATACAATTCTTCCTTTCCATAATAATGAAATTATTTTATCATTAAATGGAGATTAAAGATTTACGATGAATCACAAAAACTGGTGGAGGTTGGGATTGCTGTCACATTCTTCTGTGATCTGAACATCCTGTCAGTTAATACTTCAAGCATGCATCAACCGATATGTTAACTTACCAAAAGGTAGTCCTTTGGTGGAAACATGCAATACCCTTGAAGGCATGGATTACTTGAGGGGGGATTAGATCTAAACCAGTGGAATAGAGGGAATTAAAAGGACAGTTCAATAACAGTAAAGTATTAAAATATCAGTGAAGATTTTAAGCCTCCCCACCCAAAGACAAATGCTGGATATGCAGTTACATTTTCTCAAGTAACTTAGCTCTTCCTAGGCCTATAATGGCATTCGCCCAAACCAGTAGTGTCCTTCTTTCCACAGTCACATTGAATGCTTGTTGACCTACTTCTGATATTTTCATCATTGCAGATGGACTGCGAGACATTTATCCACTGCTGCTTGCGGCCAACTGTCCAGATTCTCCCAATGCAGACTGGAGGTGGGCCAGAGTTATGTTAGTCAATCCTATCTGTTCAAATCTCCCTGACTGATTTCTGCAGCACGGTGAAGCTCAAAATGCTGCAGACAATGTTTTGCAATCACAAAGTCAGGAGATCTGATTATAATGACTCAGCTTTTAAGAATGAGAAAATTAATTTTGGAACAGAGGCCCCACAGACCTAGCAACCTGAGATTGATCCTGGTCTCAGCTGCAGTTGGTGTCCAGTTTACACTTTCTCCATGTGACTGCATAGGCTTCCTTCCCGTGCTTCATTTTCCTCCCATATCCCAAAGAATGCTGGTTGGTGAGTTCACTGTCCATTGTACACTATCCCTCGTGTAGATGAGTGGTGTTGATAGGCATTTAAGAGAGAGAATATGTTGGAGGGAAACAATGGGATTGCACTGAGAGTTGATTGGCCAAAATCACTCCTTCTACGTTGTAAGAAAACATGAAAAATGTTAGCTAAACAAAAGATGGTTCTTTGGTGGGAATTGGTGCTGCAAGAAAACTGATTCAGTATACCAATTTATATGAATTTCACAAAGAGGGTGGTGGATATATGAAACGAGATGTAAATGGAGATAGTTAAGATAGGTACTATAACAAGATTTTTGAAACATTTGGATGGATGGATCGGAAAAGTTTAGAGGGATATGGGTCAAAGGCGGGCAGGTGGGCCTAGCGTAGATGGGGCATCTTGATCGGGCATTGGAAAAGTTGGGCTGAAGGGCCTGTTTCTGTGCTATATGACTCTATGACGGATTATTTATTGGTGTAAGGAAGATTGTGATTCAAAAGTCACCATTGACAAAAGGTATGTGCTGAGATAGTTAGGAGGTGATCTTGAGGAAAATTAATTTCACTATGTGACTTACCTAGGTGGTAGACGAAAGCCAAGAGTCTAAATGATAAAATCAAACCTGAAAATAAATCATTGATCAGCCCTGGAATAAATGCCAGAAGTAAAAAATAAAAGCCATATACCAATTTTAACCAAGCCTCCAAAAAACTTAAAGTTACCAACGTGTGGGAAGAAACTGCAGATGCTGGTTTACACTGAAGATAGACATAAAAATAACTGGAGTAACTCAGTGGTTCGGGCAGCATCTCTGGAGAAAAGAAATAGGTGACGTTTCGTTTCGAGACCCTTCTTCTGACTGAGAGTCAAGGGAGAGGGAAAAGAGAGATATGAAAAGATACATCTAAAAAATGAATGAAAAGTATGCAAAGGACAAATCAAAGCCGGTAATGATGATCAAGGAAAGGTGGAGCCCACAATGGTCCATTGTTGGCTGTGCAGGAGTTGACAACAAATGATACAAACAGTGAAACTCAGCTGGATGACAGTGGAACTAATACGATGACTAGGGTAGGAAAGGAACAGAGAGAGAGGGAATGCAAGAATTATTTGAAGTTAGAGAAATTAATATTCATACCGCTGGATTGTAAACTGCCCAAACGGAATATGAGGTGTTGTTCCTGCAAATTGGGCTGGACCTCACTCTGACAACATTGTTAAATAGTTAAAATGCGCAAAACCAACAGTATTGATCAAAGTGAAGTGGTAAATGCTAGCTCATAGGAAACCAACAAGGATATACATTTTATGAAAGATTTGACACTCTCTTAAAACAAAGCTATAAATAAACAATCAGCCAAAGGCTCTCCTCCTATGTTAGATGATGAAGGAAGTAGCAGAAGTTTATTACAAATCTGGACACGGGAAATCTATGGGACCTACTCTTGCTGAATTAAGGGAAGCACGCAAAAAGGAATAGAATGAGGAAATAAGGAATGGAATGAAGAAAAGTAAAAAGCAAAACAGGAAACCAGTTCAAACAATCTCCTAAATTCATTATTCCTTTGTAATAGCACATAACATAAGTGGCATGCTTTGTACAATATCATCATCTTAGCACTTAACAAATACTGTGGAACTACAGTATGTGTGTGCACACCACGCTTCACAGGATGACAATACACATCATTAGGCCCATCATGTTTGCCTCAGCTGCTGGGAATAGTTGCCCAAATGGAATACTTGTCCTGCTCTTTTCCCACAGACCTACAAATTTGACGCCTGAAAGTTTATTTTTTTCATGGAGAATGGTAGGCATCAGGAACGTGCTGCTAGGGAAGGCAATGGAAGCAGATACAATAGCAACTTTTAAGAGAATGGGGTTAGGAGGGGAGATAAATCAGCCATGATTGAATGGCGTACTAGACTTGATTGGCTGAATGGCCCGATTCTGCTCCTATAACCGATGAACTTATGTCAATATGTTAGTTCCATGATTTTTTCCTATCTCCAGTGTTCGCATCCATTCCATCAATCAGTCAAAAATAGCTAGAGTCCGCCATGTGTGCAGGTGGGGATCTCTGGTGGAACCCAGATGGATCCTCAATACAGCACTTGTGATTGAATGTGCTTGCAATGCTTCAGACTATCCTTTTCGCAAGCACATGCAGGACCCACCTTCACCGAGGTTGAACATGCTCTTGGCGCTTCCCCTTCTGTTAGCATTCTTGCCTAAGATAGACACAAAAAGCTGGACTAACTCAGCGAGTCAGACAGCAACTCTGGAGAAAAGGAATAGGTGACATTTCGGGGCAAGACCCTTCTCGACCCGAAACATCACCTATTCCTTTTCTGCAGAGATGCTGCCTGACCCGCTGAGTTACACCAGATTTTCGTGTCTATCTTCGGTTTAAGATATCAGCATCTGCAGTTCTTTCCTACACTAGCTTTCTTGCCTTGTTGTGCTTGGAGAACAGAGCAGAAGGGTCCGGACCCGAAAGATTACCTCTCCATGTTCTCCAGCGATACTGCCAGACTGACTGGGTTTTTAGATTTAGATTTTTAGATTTAGATTTAGAGATACAGAGAGGAAACAGGCCCTTCAGCCCACCGAGTCTGCGCCGCCCAGCAATTCCCGCACATTAACACTATCCTACACACACTAGAGACAATTTTTACATTTACCCAGTCAATTAACCTACATACCTGTACGTCTTTGGAGTGTGGGAGGAAACCGAAGATCTCGGAGAAAACCCACGCAGGTCACGGGGAGAACATACAAACTCCATACAGACGGCGCCCTTAGTCAGGATCGAACCTGAGTCTCCTGCGCTGCATTCGCTGTAAGGCAGCAACTCTACCGCTGTGCCACCGTGCCGCCCACCACTTTGTATCTTCTTTTGCTTGTTTTGACATTTCACTGCTCCATTGCAAAATGTCCTCAAGACATGGCGACTTTGAAGAAGTTCTCCTCCTCTTTTGAAATGGAGTTTTGAAAGACCCTCTCTCACTGTTCTCCCTCTGTGGTTCTGGCTGCTCTCCTGCTCAACTGAAGAAGGCTCCCGGCCCTAAATATCACCTATTTATGCACTTTGGAGATGCTGCCTGACCCTTTGAGTTATCCTAGCACGTTGTGTCTTCTTCCAGCTGCTCTGCTGGTTGCAAGAGCTCTGATTATTGTTTTTTCTTGTTTAGAACATGTAGTCTTATATTGCAGCATTGTTTAGATTGGTACCAGCTCATTTCCAAATCAGGGCAATCCGAGGTGGTCTGTTCAGTTTTCTGCTTTTCTTTTTGAATTCCAAACTTGCAATTTTCGACTGTTTAAAAGGACAAGTGTATTTAAGCATCAACCACATACAGGCCAGTCCTGGTCAGGATGCCAGATTTCCTTCACTGTAAGACATTAGAGAACCAGGTGGATTTTTATGACAATCCAGTGTTTTCATGGTAACAATTACTGAGACCAGTTAGTGTTTCTATTCCCCTCCAGGTTATTAAATGAATGTGAACTTCACAGGTGCCTTGGTGGGATTTGAACTCTGACCTATGAATTGTGAGTCTGAATCTCTGAACTAATAGGTTAGTAACTTAGCAGCTGTGTCCCCACCATAGCCCTTGCTCGTGATCATGTGGGGTGAATTAAATCAGCTGAAGACTGACTTCTGTAATGGGGCACACACCGCAGAACACCAACATGATTATTTACTGTATTAAAAGTTGAAAATCATTGCAAAGGCTTCCGACTTGTAATTGGCACTCTCATGTTGGGCTCCACCATCGGTCAAGGTGGAGTTTTTAGATGTTACCTCTGGTAACTCTTTAATTGACTGTCACCTCTCACCACCATTGAAAGTCAATAGAACCGAATTTCAAAAGCTAAGTTTTACGTGCAAATCTTCCCCCGTTATGCACATTGTGCCTGAAATTAGGGATGCATTTCTATCTGGTCGAGTTATAGTTTCACGGAGAGTTGAAAGTGGGAAAGCAAAAATGTAACAATAAAACAAACAGGATTGAACCAAGAACAGAAAGAAAAAAGATAAGATATCATATTTCAAGAATCAGTGGGAGTAAAAAAGAGGAATTAGATACAATACCATCAAGAGAAAAATGTAACATTAATTTAGCTAAAACTTGAATTACCCAGAGCATGAGAAGACTGAACTTTACAAGTTATAGAGAAAGGGAAAGCACAGAGAACTCCTTATTAAGAAGAGCTTTTGGTATTGGAATGGGGAAGTATTGCCAGGAAAAATAAATAGAAAGACACTTGAAATTCCTGACCCCAGGAGGGAATTGTGGCCGCAGAAGTCCAAGAGGTCAACTGGAAATTGGGTCGGCATCTGATTCTGCCAGGTGTCAAACTCACTCTTGGCTTCTTTTAATTTTGAAACTCATCTGGAGGTTGGGTGGGGCTTCCTGCAAACTAGCCAATCCTGCAGACGTTACTAAAGGACGTGCAGCTGCAGGAATGGCATCATTACCCTCATCCTCTCACATTGCAAAGTTGATGCACCTTCAGATATGCATCGTGATATAAGACATGTGGAATTGGAACAGGACAATTTTGCCACCATGCTCATTTTTAAAACATGTTCTTTTGTTCTAGCCTTCAGCCCACCCCCATGATATGATCCTTATGTCTCCCGAGCTTCAGATTTATGCTTCAATGTGTTCAGCTATGGTTCCAGTTTTATTTTTCTGTTGTGCACATCTTGGCCATCAGTGTACTTCTCCCGGGCTGAAGTCCATTTCCTACTCCTTCTGCACCTTTGGGAGACTTCCGAGGTCAATGCTGTTCACTGTCAAATCTGTATCATGGTGTCGGGGCTTTTGCTGTGCCTTATACTGTCTGTCTGCTTGACACCGCTTTGTAGCCCAGTATTATGCTAACTCTTCTTTGCTTCTGTAAGTT